>NC_058132.1:623339039-623386900 GCF_016433145.1 Gracilinanus agilis | reverse complement strand
ATATATATATATATATGTATGTATGTATGTATGTAGGTAGGTAGGTAGGGTAGGCATTTTTAACCTTTATCTTCTGACTTAGAATCAATACTATGTATTAGTTCTAAAGCAGAATAATGATAAGAGCTAGGAAATGAGGATTAAGTGACTTGTCCAGGGCCATACAGGTATGATGTATTTGAAGCTAGATTTGAACCTGGGACATCCCATCTCCAGACCTGGCTTTCTATCCTGAGCCACCTAGCTTCCCCTAAAGCTGTTTTAGTCTTTAAAACACTTCATAAATACTAGAGATTATCTCACTTGTTCAAAAGTCATATAGTTCTTCTGCCTCTAATTCCAGTAAATTTTTCATACAACTTTGTTACAGGTCCTTGCTAGCTAATGGATCAAAAATACAACACAATAAATGGGAAGGGGGGTGGAATTATAGACTGGATATGTCTATAGATTTTGTATGCCCCTAATGAATCTGAAGGCCATTCTTTTGACCAAGTAAGACTGGAATGAATCTGTGTACTTCAGTTGTCAGAGTCCTTAATGGATGCTCTTACCGCAGAGATTTTTTTGAGAATCCTTTTGAGTTAACTACCTAATGTTAAAACTTGATCCTGATTTTCCTGATGGCCGAGTCTTAGTCCAGAACATAGATTGTTGCTTTGACACTGCTCACTAACTCCAAATGGGAAAGCTTGAACTTAAACAACTCAAAGATTCTGAGGCTCTGGGACTGTAGACAATAGCTTGAAGAGAGCTTAACAGAGGAGGACTAGAGACACTGGAAGCTAAATGCATGCTTTTATGCTATCCCACAATGGGATTTTAAAATGCTTATTAAATGAGATCTAAAAATCAATAATTCAATTACATACTTATTCCATAACTTTATTTTAAAAGGTTTCTTTTTTTGTGGCCAATATATTTAGGTTAACTGAACTTAATTCAGTAATAAAAAGGATGGGATGAATTCAGGGACTTCTAGGATAGGGAGCTAGCTGTTCATCTGCTTGCATTTCAAATGTCTACTTTAAAGCATACTTCTTCTATTTTATATATACTTCTATTATCTTTCAAGCTTAAAACATCAGACTCATACCTCACTGCCAGTAACAGGATCACAGATCAAACAGTGCAAAGGACCTCAATTGTCATTCGATAAAACCTCAGTATTTTACATATGAGGATTCTGGTAAAGAAAAATCATGTGGATTGTCCAAGATTTCACAAGTAGAAAGTACTTTAATAGAGAACTTGTATGTTCTGACGCTATGCCCTAGTATCCTTCTACTCTACCCTTCAGTTATTGTTGAATCTTAGATTTATATTTTTTCAGAAACAAATCTTTTGCCTGTTAGGATCTCAACATCTCTATTTAGTACATGGCATTCTTATTTCCAAGAAAAGTGGTTTCTCAATGTTAATTATATATAATTCCAATCATTACCATCAAGTCACTGACTTTCACATTTATTTTGTCTATAGTGACAGCAAAATGAATTTTCATATAACAAAATACCTAGAAAATCTTCCAAGAAGGTTGCCTTCTTTTTCATACTTGTGGGACATTATGTCCTGAGAAATTCTTGACCCAATAGGGTTACAGAAAAGCCTCCTTCATTCCCAGCTGCCTCTTTACTCTGAAATTTCAAATTGAAGAATTTCATGAATATCTATATTTTTATTTACTTGGTGGACTTCTTAGGGCCAGTTTTTCAAGTCCCTGCTGAACACGCTTTTCATTACAACTTCTCTCAGAATGCAGTAAAATACTATTGAATGGGGACAGCCAGACTACTTGAGAGTCAGTCTTGGAGTTGGTAGGACCTAGGTTCAAATCTGACCTCAGACACTTCCTAGCTGTGTGATCCTAGTAATGTCAATTATTTAACACCAATGGCCTAGCCTTTACCACTCTGCTCCCTTAGAAAAGATGAGAACAAATGCTTAGTATTGATTCTAAGACAGTAGGTGAGAGTTATTTTTTTAGAATGAGGGAAGGAAGGAAAGAGGAGGAAGGAAAGAAGGAAGGAAAGAGGAATAAGTCAATGAATGAAAGAACAAATAAACTAACGAATGAATGACAGAAGGAAGGAAGAAATGAAGGAAGGAGATCTCTTACAATATTACAAATTATTTTTCTCATTGTTTTCCTGAAAAGGGCCTCTGATTCCCTATCAGGCACACTTCCTAAATATTAATCTGGGAAGTTAGCACCTAACATTTTAGGGAAAGGTTAGTTGGTTAACTAGTTTAATTATTGACAAGAAGCACCAAAAATCTTTTGAAAATAAATCCCAGGAATCTGGCCTCAGACACTTCCCAGCTGTGTGACTCTGGGCAAATCACTTGACCCCCATTGCCCAACCTTACCACTCTTCCACCTAGGAACCAATATATAGAAGTTAAACGTTTAAAAAAAAAGGAAAAAAAAGAAAATAAATCCCAGGGGATCCGGAATTATTGTTACTGTTACTGAAGAAGAATGGGAAAGCTAATCTAAAAGAGAATTGCAATGTCTTTGGATTATGTGCTATTTTGCATAAATCAATATCACTGTGACTGAGTTTTATAGTAAATTGCTTGTCTCTTACAGGAATACTATTACTGCTGGTCTGTAAAAGTACTGAGTATAGAGTCCATGAACATAAATCCACTTCATAGGATCGTATACTTAAAGCTGAGAGAAAGTATCCAGAAAACATGTATTCTATTTGTACATTTGATGGACTGTGGCCCTCGGGAAAGCACTTTACCTCTATGAGTGTCAGTTTTCTCATCTTTCACACAATCCTATTGGTCTATGTGACCTTTAAGATCCCTTCCATTGCTTGATCTATAATGCTATGATCTAGTCTAATCCCTCTCATTTTATAAGTTTGGAAAATGAGGTTGATGTAGGAGTAGTGACTTACTTGAGGATACAATATGATTCAGAAGTCATTTCTTTGATTTTATGGTCAGAGCTCTTCCTAAGGGATCATCCTGCTTCCTCCCTATCACTGCCCTATGAAATAGGTAAATACACTCCCCAAATGTACAAAATTTGTCCCATTCCACTGGACAACATAGATCATATGCTGAGGGTAATTGTTAGTAAGAAAAATACATGAAGCCATACCAGATATTATTAATAGCAGCAAAAACAATTGATTTTGTCATTTCACTTTTCTGTACCTCTCACTAATAAAGGAAACTTACTCTCACATTGACAGCTTGGTCGTATAGTAGGGCATCATTTCTATGATTGATATATTCCAAGACCTCTGTTCATGACTAAAACCATGTATATAAACAAACATTTCCCGACCTTGTATATTTTGTTCTCTCTCTACTCCTACCCCTTTGCTGGAGTACTCTGTAGTCTTCCACAACCCCACCATAAAATCTTTATAAATCCAAGTGGAAGCAGAAGAGATCACCTCTGGGGCCAGACTCCTACACATAGTCTTCCAAGACCTCTCTCTTCGAGTTGACTTCATATAACAGGAACCTCAGAAAGTGAAACCATGGATAAGGGATCACTACTCTATGGTTTTCTTTCTTTCTTCTGAGCAGTACTTCAGTTCTAGAAGGGCAATATGGGACTTACACAGATGGAAAAAAAATGTGGTCAATATCCCATACTGACATTTTAGACCAGTGGTTTTCAAATCTTTTTGTGTCATGGCTCCTTTAGCCTTTAAAAATTATTGAGGACCTAATTAAGAGCTCTGAATGAATGAATCTACTATATTAGAAACTTAAATATATTGGTATTATTATGAAAATAGTTTTATCCTCATGGGCTCCTTGAAAGGGTCTTAAGGACTTCCAGGGGGTCCTGGGCCACTCTTTGATAACTGTTTTTCTAACTGTGCGAAATTAAGTGTATATTTGCTTAAACGTTTAGCTCACCTAGAACCAGGAATAGTGCTCAGAATTTTACATGTGCTTCAAAAAATGTATGAGTTGAATTATGTCGAAAAAACATTTTAAAGGACATCATTAAGGATACCTTTCAAAAGCTATATATAGAATTTAGCCATCAGTAACACAATTTAGTTAATCTCAAAAGCAATGGACAGATGCCCTAAAAACAAGACAATAAAATGTATGACGGCAATAAAAGACATAACAGGAAAAATAATTATCTCCCAATCCTACCCAGGTCTCCAGGTAACGTGAATTTAACCATATCATAATTGTTTTATGACAACTAGATCAATCAATTACTAAGACTCCTGTTTATTGAATTTTATGTGATTTCGGATTTATTTAAAGTAAGAGCTTAGATATTAATATACAGAAACCATTTTCACGCCTGACTGGCGCTAACTTTCCAGTGGGCATAGATGGATAACAGTATAGTTACATTTTATTAATTGTATATTCCCAATATAATTTGTATTTTCCCCTTTTTTGATTATTTCTTCAAGCATGAAAAGAGCAGAATTCTGATGAGCTACAACAGTCTGCTGGAGGTGGGATTTTGGCAAAATGATGTGTTGCAAACAGGTCCAGAATTTTCTGGCATGCAGAGTGTAGCTGAAACAACCCCAGATTTCATGAGTAACCAAACATGTTTTAAGAAAGCCATTTCCACATAGAAAATTTAGCCTATTATCAATGTCTATAAATATATTTTTAACAGATTTCTATATGGACAAACCAGGTGATATGTGTATATAATGTTACCCAGTTTTATTAGATAAAGCGAGGAAGACAATCTGACTTTGGCATTGAATAAATCCCATGTTATTGTCAAGAATAAGAAAAGCTCCAAACTCTAGCATTTCTTGATCCACCTTGCCTATATGAACACCACTGAAACAAATATTTGGCATAATTCCTTTGTGTTATATCCTTCCTAATGATTCAACACTTTAAGATCTGAGAGCTTATCACCATGAGTATTTCCTTTGTTGGGAGAGATCACAACTCCTCTACAATACAAAAGAATAGCCTGGTGCATTATCATAGCCCCAAGAATGCATGTCTTGGTGGCCAATATTTTAGTAATTACACTATCTTAGTAAGGCTGGTTCATAACTAGCTGATCCATTGTCTCATTTGCCACATTGCTGAAGCCTTTTTTACCTACATGCCTTAGAGAACTTTCATTCCCTACTCTGGGAGGAAATGGAAGAGAAAAGCATTTGTTAGTCACTAAACAATGTGCTGAGCACAATACTGAGAAATACAGATACAACAAGAAATGAGCAGTCCCATCGATATCTGGATGGCATTTACAAGAATGACTTGGATCAAGTATTATATAATTTGATCTTCCAATTAGAAATGATGAAACATGTTTATAACCATACTTTCTTGAGTAGCACACCAACGATAAGTTATTAAACAACAAAATTTCATTTTTATATACTTTATTCCAGATAAAGTGCTATGAAAAGGTAAAAGACAAAAATAATATACTTCTAGTCATAGAGGAAGTTACAGTCAAAATAGGAGAGAAAAAACATGGATGCTCTATATGGCATATGCCGAATGGATACAAGGTGATTGGACAGGAGATGAACTAACAGTGGATGAGATTAAGAAAGACTTTTTTTAGAAAGTAGCAACTGAACTGAGCCTTGAAGGAAACAAGGCTACTAAGAGATGGGGATGGGGAGGGTGTATATTCTGGGTATTGAGAGCAGCCAATTTAAAAGCATTAAGATAGGTGATGGGAATGCTTATATGAGGCACAATACTAAGACCAATTTAACCAAGCACTAGTGTTCACAGAGGAAGGTGATATATAATATGAAATATGAAGCATAATATAAAAGCAAAAGTTGATAGGAACCAACTCGAGAAGGGCTATTGATGGCAAAAGGTGGAATGAATTATTAAAGTCAGGAATAATGTAATAGTTGTCTAGTGTTTGTGGTCTATGTGACCTTAGAAGATGGACTTTGGAAGGTCTTCATTTTTCTTATGACCAATCCCAATTGTGTATTTTCTTCAAGAATAAACATCTCCAAGAAGACTGCCTTTATTGGCATCATTAAATGCTGGCTTATTTTAGATTGTATATCCTTTCTTTTCCCCGCAGTGCTCATATTAGCCAAATCATATCATACTATAAGCATGGGGCAGAGTTCATTCTTCTAAACTTCTCTGTAACATTTGATCCTATTGGTTATTCTCTTCTCTTTGATACACTATTCTCTAAATTTTGGAGCTACTACTCTCTCATGGTTTTCCTCCTGCTTTTTCTGTATATTCATCCAGCTCCCCTCCCTCTAATCATTGGTGCCCAACAAGTTTTTGTTCAGAGTCCTCCTTTCTTCTCTCTCTGTTCTAATTTACCTAGACTATTGATTCTCAAATCTACCTTTCCTGCTGACTTTCAGTCATGAATCACCAACTGTTTTTTAGACCTCTCAAAGTGGATGACCAATAGATATCCTTTTTTAAACCCTTACCTTCTATCTTAGAATCAATACTGTGTTTTGGTTTTAAGACAAAAGAGTTGGAAGGACTAGGAAATGGGGGCTAAGTGACTTGTCCAGGGTGATACAACTAGGAAGTGTCAAAGAT
Source organism: Gracilinanus agilis (assembly GCF_016433145.1). NCBI lineage: Eukaryota > Metazoa > Chordata > Mammalia > Didelphimorphia > Didelphidae > Gracilinanus > Gracilinanus agilis. The sequence continues at coordinate 623,380,375 of NC_058132.1, read as the reverse complement.
CAGAAGATCAAATTTGAACTCAGGACCTCCCTTCTCTAAGCCTGGCCTTCAAGCCACCTAGCTGCCCCCCATCTAATAGATATATTAAATTCAACATGTCTAAAACGAAACTCATTGTTGCCCCTAAAATTTCCTTACATCATATCTTATTACTCCAAAGCAACTCCGTCTCCCCACTACCTCAGGCTCACAAGCTAGGTATCAACCTCAACCCTTTACTATCTCCACCTTTTATATCCAATCTGCTGAAAAAACTTGTTGACTTCACCTTTGCACTATCTCTTAATTATGCCCCTTCTCTCCCCTGACATTGCCACCACTCTGGTACAATCTGTCATCCCATATTGGGACTATTAAAATAACTCACTTATGGATCTGCCTTTCTTAAGTCTCATGCCACTCTTATACATACTTTCTATTCAACTGCCAAAATAATTTTCCTAAAGTACAGGTCCAACCACATCACCCCTTTACTCAATACCAGTAGCTCCTTATCTTCCAAAATCAAATATAAAACTCTCTCTCTGGTATCCAAAGCCTTTCCTACATTTCTAGTCTTCTAACATTTTACTTACCTTCTTCCATAAAGTCTTCAATCCAGTGACATTGGATTTATCCCATCCCTTAAACAAGACCAGGCTTTTTCCACTGTTAGCCACCCATGTCTAGGACACTCTACTTCTTTATCTCTGCCTCTTGGCTTCCCTGATTTCCTTCAAGTCTCAATTAAAATGCTAACTTCTATGGGAATCCTTTCCCAACTGCTCTTAACTCTAGCACTTTCCCTTTTTCATTTATTTAATATTTATCCTGCATGTAGCTCATTTGAACATATTTATTTGCTTGCTGTATCTTCCATTAGACTATCAGCTCCTTGAAGGCAGTGACTGTCTTTTACATTTTTTATATCCTCACCATTTCACACAATGCCTGGAACATAATGGAACATAAATGTTTATTGATTGACTGGTTGCTTTAGTTACCAGCTATATGTCTATAGACAAGTCTCTTAATCTCAGTTTCAGTACTCTCATTTCTTAAATGGGGATAATAATAGCACCTCTTTTATAGGGTTATTGTGAGAAATGAGAATGTGTATAAAGTACTTTCAAAACATTAAAACACTAACACCAACTTGTGTTTGCCATGATTTATAATTCATATCTCTAGCATTTCTTACAAGGTATTTTCCCCAGGACAACTGCGAGAGTCAAGATTTACAAATAATATTTTACTTAATTTTACATAAGAAAAGTAGGTTCTTTGAGGATAAATGTCTTGCTTAAGTATACCCAAGTAGTAAGGCCTATCACCAAAGCTCTATCCTTTAAGCAATACAGTGATATTCCATGCCTGGTCATTACTTTCTGACTGTTTCATAGTCTTATGTCTTCTTTGTCCCATGATGATGAACTCTTTGGAGCCAGGAAGGGACATCATTAATAATTTTGCATTACTCATAGAACCATGTCCTCCACAGTTCAGAAATTGCTTATTAATGAACAATGGGATGATCAGTTTGATCTTTTCTATAAGGAAATGGACTTATGGCAAGATTCTGAATACTCTAAATCAGCGATGGGCAAACTTTTTAAAGAGAGAGCCAAAGGAAAAGAAATGCTCATCCATCAGTCTGTTTCTAAGACAACTCTTTAGAAGTTTTATTCTATTATATCCTACTCATTGTATTTGTCAGATTAGGCCCACAGGCCGTAGTTTGTCCATCAAAGATCTAAACATGTCCTTTTTTAATCTAAACTGGTGGGCAACAAGAGGCTAGCTGGTGATCACTGCAAAAACCAACCAAGAGAACAAAATTTCAAATGGAGTAGAGACTACTGACAGTCATTAGTTATCATTAACCCATAGCAGGTTAGCTGGGGTTAGTCAAGATGCTTCAAAATATTTAAGTTTAATAGCTCCTGCTGCTGGAAGATCTGGTTGCATACAGGGAGAAAACACAAGAAAACAAACGATCATGTCTTAAGGACATGAACATTGCCAAATAAAAGAATGAATTGAATGAGGCATAGTATGAGACTGAGAGAAAACAGCAAGGCCAAGCTAGGATTATACCTACAAAAAGAACTGTGACTCCAAATAACCTGTATCAACTACATGAGAAGAGAAATGAGAACAGGGTAATGAGACAAGGTATCTAATGACAAGGCTGAAATTCTATGATTTTTAAGATCCAATGGTCCTATGACTTATGGACTTCTTTGGAGGAAGTGGTCAGCAGAGCAGCCATGTCCCTTCTAATATCTTAATGTTCTAGCAGTTTATCAGTGACTCAATTTTAGGCCAGGTACTTACCTTTAGCCCTTACAATTAACCAAAGTAGGAAACAGTTATAATTATGTGATGCAGTGTGCTTTGAAGTTTGGTATATTTTTACAAATTATATTCCTAAATAGAGAACACAATGTCCATAATTTCCATAAATTGCATATATTTGAATAGAAGATATCACACAACTTCAGATGTCATGATTTCTTTTCATGTCCATGGAGGTTCACAAAGGGAAAAAAATATAGTTGAGTGCTATGTATTAGGATCAAATTCTTGTTACAGTTGTCCATAGCCTAAATTTTTAGGGAAAATAAAATATTATATTGGAGAGTGGTAAGGATGAGATTTGTGCAAAGGGGATGGGACAAAAGGAGCTAGAGAGGGTGTGGCTGATAGTTGGTGACAGTTGATGAAAATGGAGACCAGAGAGAATTCTGGGTAATTCTCCAGAGAAGGAAGGAGAAGGGGGACTTCAAGCAGAGTACAGAGAGGGACGAGGAGGACATCTCAGCTTGAATCCAGTCCTGAGGGCTTCGTGAGGATCTTTCTTTGGACATTGAAACCCTGATTCTCTGGTCAAAGATTCCATCTCATCTCACCCAGCAAGACTTTAATCAACTAGTGAGCTAAGTTTCTGGACTCCATTTTGGGAGCAATTCTCTTAGGCTTCTCCCATCACTCAACCTTGCTGAGAAACCCTTTCCAGTCTAACTTGCATTTATAGAAAAGGATAGAAATAGAAACAGAAGGAGAAGGGGTAGGAGAGACTTAGGAGTGGGAGCCATTAAGGTTCTCACCTAAGTGACTGACTCCTTAGTTTAAGAATAAAGACATCCAGTTATAAATGTTATAATAGAGGGGAGATAGTGAGAGTCTATGAGATGAGACTCTCTTCTAGCTCTCCCCTACATCAAATATGCACTGCAGTAGAGTTTGAGGGGGTGTCACCCTGAAACTGGGTGACCTGGATGGTTGAGCCACCCCATAGGAGTTGGGGACAAGGCTTCCCTATAGGATGAGGTATGGGGGACCCCAATCTGATTCTTAATGAGGGCGGGGTTCCCACAAGCCTCCCCCGAGGTCTGCCAACTTCACAGGGGGTGGTCTGGCTCCAAGATGGAGGCAGCCAGATTAAGCTGTGATTCCCCCGCCTCACCTCTCAGGCACTCTGGAACCTATCTGACTAATGAATGGCTTTTTATTAAACTGAATTCAGGGGTTAGGGAAAGGCATGAAGGGCAGAGGAATTTTGGGGTGCCCTCTTCTCTATTTCTATGGGGCCCATCACTCGAGTGGGAACCTTGAGGGTTTGAACTCCTAAGCGTCTCCCCTTGCCTCTTCTCCTTCAGTTTCCATTTCTATTTCCTATTTCTATCCTTTTCTATAATTGCAAGTCAAACTGGAAATGGTTTCTCAGCAAGGCTGGGTAATGGGAGAATGAGACTAAGAGATGGCTCCCAAAATGGAGTCCCAAAACTAAGCTGACTCATTTGTTGAAGACTTGCTGGGTGAGAAGTGATATGATGCCTTTGTCCAGGGAATCAAGTTTTCAATGTCCAAAGAAAGATCCTCAGGAAGCCTTCAGGACTGGATTTGAGCTGAGATGTTCTCCTCCTCCCTCTCTCAGTCCTCCGCCGGAAGTTCCTTCTCCTCCGGAGAATTCCTCAGAATCCTCTCTGGTCTCAACTGTCACCAATTGTCACCAAGTGTCACCCACCATCAGTCACTCCTTCTCTGGCTCCTTCTTTCCCCTCTCCTTACACAAATTCTATCCTTACATTAGGAATATAGAAGAGGGCACCCTAAATCCCTCTGTCCTCCACCCCTTTCCCCAATCCCTGAATTGTGAGTAATAAAAGCCATTCATTAGTCAGATAGCATTCCAGAGTGCCTGAGAGACAAGGGGGAGGGAAATCACAGCATGGTCTGGCTGCCTCCATTTGAAGCCAGACTACCCACTGTGAAGTTGGCCAACCTCAGGGGAGCCTTGGGTGAACCTCATCCTCATTCGGAATCAGATTGGGGTACCCCATACTTCATCTTATAGGGAAGCCTTGCCCCCAACTCCTATGGGGTGGCACAATCATCCAGGTCATCCAGTTTTGGGTTAACACCCCCTCAAAGTTTCCCAGTGTATATTCAATGCGAGGGGAGAGCTAGAAGAGAGTCTCACCCCATAGACTTTCTCTCTCCCCCCTTCTATATATCATTGATTACTTGGCTCTCTTTATTATTACAGTTCTGGCAGAGGCTCTCCTTATTCTTATAGAGTTGATAAGCCATTGTGGGATAGCTAATGGTTGAGAACTGAATATCTAATTATATGTATGTTGGGTACTGTACTGATAAAAAAAATGGAGACAGATGATCTCATAGGTGAAATGTACTTCAAACCCCTATTATCAACCTCTCATCATGGTGAGACATAGGGAGAAGGGGAGGAAGAAGAGAGAAAGGGATAAAAAGGAAGAGAAAGAGGCAGATAAATATAAAGAATTCATCAGAAATAGTTGTAAAGAGAGAAGATTTGAGGAAACTGCTTAGTAGAAGAAAAAGATAACTGGGAATGTCATCTGATTATAAATTCTATCCATACCAAATGAATTCAAATCAATAAATATTTAATGATTATTTTTTTATTATCTCTAAGACCTTGCACAATTCTCTTTTGGGGAAGATAAAAGAAAAAGAATAAGATACATTTTTACCCTCATAGAATTATAATCTATCAGGCTTATTATGAAACATAAATATTCTAAAAGAGATTTTTAAAATGTTTCAATTGTATCCATAATAAATGTATGTTCTCCACTTCAAGTTGATGCATATCCTTATAATCAATGATTTTAAAACTCACAAGTATAACATGGTTTGCCTGGGAGTGTTTTGCATGTTATTGTTTCCAGATTAGTGCAGAGAATGATTATGAGATGAATACTTGTGTGAGGGATGATCTTGGCTTGACAGGCTCTGTAGAGAAGAGACATTCTTCTTCCTGAGTTAAGAAAGTAGACTTTAGTTATGCTTTCCAGTCAGGCGTCTTTCCAACCACCTTTCAACAAAAAAAAAATTCTTCTGTCTTCTCTGTCCAAGGAATAAAGTAGAATTTTTCTTCTCTTCAAATGTCTGCCACCAATATTGCCCCTCAAGTAGAAACAGTGAATAATCATTCCCTCCACCAGTCTGAAATGCCTAGGCCAGAAGCATATAAAACACCATTTGGACAACCTAAATTATACAAATCATCTTGTCTAAATACCTTTTAGTGTTTATAGAGGAACTTAGACCTAAGAAAAGTGCAATTAATTGTCCTAGTAGGTCGAGCCAGTGAGGAAAGTCTGAATAGGGATCTAGATCTCTTAACTGGTTATAACTCTTCTTAATGGAATGGTCAAATAATATTAGTAAAATTAAGTCCATTACCCCTACAACCAATTAAATTTCGTGGTCTCCTCCATTTTTAGTCAAGGGGGAGAAAACAATCTAATTTAATTCAATTCAGCAAAACATTTTTATCCTAAAAAGAAAATACTACATAAATCATTCCCAAACTAAGGATTCTCAATTTTCCAAAGAATGAAAAATTAGTTGGTTTTATTCATAACTAAACTGGTTGGGTAGTTTTTTTATAGGAACAAGGAAACAAAGTCATATATCAAGTAAGAAGGAATAGATTTTCAGACTGCCACATCATATTTGTCGAAGGTACTCAACCTCTAAAGACCATTGGATCATAGATTTAAAGGACATTGTGACAATCTCATTTTACAGATGATTTAACTGAGACAGACAGCTATTAAGTGACTTTCCCTAGGTAACAAATCTTGTGAGTAAACAAGGTAGCATTTTAACTCAAACCTTGCAGACTCCAAATCCTGTACTGTCCCCATTGTGTCACCTGGATGTCATCTAGGAAATTTTGTCAATAAATTCATATTGTTTTCCTCACACAAGCATTTTGTTTTGCATTACTGCTAAGGCAGGTGACTGGTCAAAGATCAAAACTAGATCACCATACTAGTGATATATATGATCTTTTTTTCCCAAGCAATACCAAGTTGACTGCCTTCACTGGACAGAAGAAATCTCCTAGGAAGAACATGCTCATTATTTCTCATTTGTTGTAGCTACCATTCCTCTTCTTCCCCAGGGTAGCCTGGCTCTCTTAGGTCACCAAATCTTCCCCTTCACCTTCTTTCCTGAGCTAAGCATCTTCTGTTGCTTATAATCCTGTTTGTTTGTTAATCTGTTACTGTACCAACTGTTGATACTTTTGGGTGGTTCCACAATCTGATTTTATTTTATTTTTAATCAGTGAAAGGATGGAGAAGACTTTCTTCCTGATCACTGACACCTGTTGTTTTTTTTTTAAATCCTTAACTTCCATCTTGGAGTCAATACTGTATATTGGTTCTAAGACAGAAGAGTGATAAGGGCTAGGCAATGGGGGTTAAGTGACTTGCCTAGGGTCACACAGTTGAGAAGTGTCTGAGGCCAGATTTGAACCTAGGACCTCCCATCTCTAGGTCTGGCTCTCAATCCATTGAGGCACCCAGCTGCTCCCTGACACCAGGATCTTTTAATATTCTTTTGTTATATATCCACTGTCAGATTCACCTATTAAAACCTGTCCACACCTCTACCAAACCCTAGCCTAATAGAGAAAGAAAAAAATTTTTAGCAATACCAACATGAGGGGCAAATCTTTTCCCTTTAAAATGTTTGTGGTCCTTTAGATAAATAAATGCCATACTAAGTGTCATAATCAAAACTCATACAACTTACCTGCTTTTTTTTTAAACCCTTACCTTCTGTCTTAGCACTGAAATCAAGTATCGGTTCCAAGGTAGAAAACCAGTAAGGGCTAGGCAATTGAGGTCAACTGATTTGCCCAGGATCACACAGCCAGGAAGTGTCTGAGGCCAATTTTGAATCCAAGATCTCTCATCTCCCAGCCTGGGCTATCTAGCTGCTCCATCTGACCTGCTTCTGAGACTACTTCACCATCCTGGATTTGTTGGATCTTTGACTCTTAGCTAGATTCAGTCTGGTCCATCCTCTCAGTAACCTATTCAAATCTACAAAAAGGTTGGAATTTGAATAAAGTCAATGGACTTGGATCCTCCCTGTGACTCCTACTAACTACATGTCTGACTTTGTGCAAGTAATTTCCTGTTTTGGGGTGTCAGTTCCCTAAATTATAAACTGAAGGTCTAATTCTAATGACTTATAGAGCCCTAGTTGCTATGTTTCCTAAATTGAATAATATGTGTTGTTCAATACAGTTTAATGCTTGAAATTCTTAGCTGGACAATGCAAAACAGCTCTAGAAATGCATCAGGTATTTATTCATGGTTTCACAGCCTATGGCTACAAGAGTTCTGCTAATTCACGGTCCAGTGCTCTAAACACCAGATGATCCTGTCACTCTGATATCCTGTCTAAGGTAATGTACTGTGTAGAATCAGGGAATATTATTTTTGCTTCTCACAAAGCTAAGTCACTGGAAGCAATATTTTGTTAGGCATATACTATTCAAACAATTCATGAAAGCCTTATATATGCAGGCTAGTTAAAATTGGAATGTTTCTTAATTTTAAGGTTACAGGTTCAACTCATCAAAAATACCAATTCAGAGACAATCAATTAATATTTCTTGATATCTCCAAATGTGCTCAGGCTTGTTTGATCAATTCTAGGGGAAAAATTCTAGGGTACTGTCCTAGATAATGAGGAGTTTACAATCTACTGAGGATCCACACGAAAGTATTAATCGGTCCTGCACTCTGCTAGAAATTTAGTAAATAATATTATAAAGGTTTGTTAAATTAAGTTCATCTTGGGCAAGAATTATTAGATAAGTCTTTGAATCCAGATCACATCCTTTTAATCAATGACTGTTTTGAATCTCTCTGTCTCTCTGTCTCTGTCTCTGTCTCCGTCTCTCTTTCTCTCTCTCTCTCTCTCTATATATATATATATATATATATATATGCCTATACACACATATAAAATTAGCAAATATATTTTGTTTACTTGTTGTTATAAAAATATATGGTATATGTTAATATATAATTAATAAATAATTGTATGTATTTATATAATGTGTATATATGCATATATATAACTATTTAAAATGTTTTCCTATACTTAATCATGAAACCAGAATTAAACAAAAACCTAGTTATTTTCTTTAGAGTATATGCCAAGAGGAAATTTTCTGGCATTATAGTTTCTTTGAGAAGTATATTGATCAAACATTAAATGTGTGTGTGTTTGAGGGGGGGGAAGGAGTACTGGCAGGGAGAGAGGCCCAAATTTGTAACTTAATTCGTGAGGGGATGTCTTGCTGTGATAACCCCTTTCCAATGAAGATGAAAAACTCATGTAATCTTGCACTTATATAGAGAATTGCCTGAGGAATGAAACATTAAACAACTCACTCATGGTCATACAGCTTGGCTGCATGGCCTCAGACACAACCTGAACCCCTCCTTTTCTCATGCCAATACCTCTAGGACCTAGAAGAAATTATTTAATTATTATTTACTTTCAGACAAATCAAGCAACCACTAAACATTTATTAAATAAGTACCTACTATATGTCAGTCCCTGTGCTAAGTAGTAGGGATTCAAAAAAAAATTCTTTCCTTCAAGGAATTTAATAGTATGAAATATAAAATCTTTACACTAAGTAGACCTTAAATTATTTCAGCAATTAGAAGTCCACACTTTGCAAAGCTGGATCAAATCCAGGATAGTAAAGAGAAGGGAGTTGTCTAAGAATCAATGGAAGAACTCAGGATGTTTATCATAGAAAGCAGAGGATACTGGGTAATGATTTTTTTAGCCATTACCTTCTCAATACTGTCAAATTCTAAGACAGAAGAGTGGCAAGGGCTAGACAGTTGAAGGTAAGGGACTTGCCCAGGGTCACATACCTAGAAAGCATCTGAGGACAGATTTAAACCCAGTTCCTTCAAATTCAGATGCATTGGGAACTGATGTTCTTGTTGGTTTTCTTAAAGTATTTGAAACTGTCCTTTGAAAGAAGAATTCTATTTTTCTTTTCTGAAGAAGTAGGAGCAAAATGGCCAGTTGATTGGGAGTAAACAAGATCTGAGTTCCAATCTCGCCTCAGACATTTACTATCTTAATGACCCTGGTCAAGTTAATTCATCTCTCTCAGCTTCAGTTATATTATCTTTAAAGTGGGACTAAAATAGCTTTTAATTTACAGAGTAATTGTGGTTATCAAATAAATCTCTCTCTCTCTCTCTCTCTCTCTTTCTCTCTCTCTCTCTCTTCATATATATGTGTTTGTGTGTGCATGTGCATACATATATACTTACTAAATATATACATATATATATACATATCATTATTATTTACAAAGGGTAGAATTTGCCCTGCAAATTCATCTTAGGAAGAAGTTACTAACAAAAGTGGAAAATCCAAAGTGGGTTTGGACAAGAGTGAGTTCCCGTTGCTACAGTAGAGGTCTTTAAAATCACTCTGGATGCCTACTTGTTGCAAATTTTGTAGAGAGTGACCTTATTTCAGTTTTGAGGGACTAGTTGACTTTTGGCTCCTTCCCACACTGTTATGTTATAACACTCTGATAATGACAATTTATCACAGTAAAATCACAATGTAAAACACCCCAGGATGTGATACACATACAACTAGGTATTGCTTACTTTAGCAGGATTCATTTTTAAAAAATTCTAGCCGAACACTTCTCTTTTCTGAATTAGTAAGTTCTTTGACATTTGCGTCTCTGGCCACAGTTTTAGATTAACAATAGAGCTTAAGACTTTTATGCTTTTCTGTTCTCCCTTCCTCTACTTCTCTCTGGTCCTTTTTTATCCTATACATGGGGATTTATGCATAGGACGATTCCTTTATGGCTTTGCTTATATTTGATACCTGACTTTGTTTGCTTATAGAAAGGATCTGTGAAAGGGTGAATATGGTGACGTCTGAAACATTTGGTCAGAATTGGCACATATTGATCTCATGAGACAAAATAACCTTTTCACAGACCTATGACAGTGTTCAGGCTACCATCAGACAGCATTCTTAGCCAGAAACAAAGTGGCTTGTAAGGATAATAGTATTCTCTAAAGAAAGAGAGAAAATATTAATATTTAGAAAAGATAAACCTGATTATATTTGAACTCACTAGGGAAGATTTTCTTTTTTTCCCATCAATGCAATTTTATCCTAAGCATGTATTTTTTTTCAACTTTGTTGTGTTAATTTTCTGAAAAGCAGCATCTGGAATGGATAAAATTATAATAAACTTCCATCTTCTCCTAAAGTGACAGCTCTATTTTACTGTAATGAAACAGCCCTCATGGAAAAATCCAAAGGGAGAAGTCATTATCAGGAAATACCACCTGCTATAATTATGTAGCACCTTTCACCCCAAAGTTCTAGTTAAGCTGATACATCAACATTGGAAATAAAGAAACTGCTTCCCCTGTTATGTAAATCCAAAGCATTATTATGTTCAGTTTTCCTCTCTGCCCTTGAAAGATCAAACCTATATATCCCTGAAAATATGGAGGGGAAGGGAGTTAGGGAGAAGTCCTGCTGATCCCTTTTGAATTCTCTAACAGAATAAGGATTATTCTGAGTTCAAGTAGGAGAATGTTCACCCCAAATTGATGACTCCTTGGTCACTGGCTAATGAAAAAAAAAGTTACAGAATCATGCAGTGGACATTGAGTCAGTGGAAGTAGTAGGGGATCCATTGTAATAGCAGCTGTATGACTCAGAGGATACATAGTCTTGGGTATCCCCATCTATATAGCAAGACTGAGAAATAGTACCCAAACATATGAATGCTACCTTGTTTCAAATATATATGAGGCCTCAGATGTCCTCCACCTCCCAATTCTGACAAAATGTGAAAAGGTTCTTTCAGCACCAATTTATATGAGCCTTTTCTTTCTTTTTAATTTTTGTATTTCAAAATGTATTTGTTTATTATTTGTTGGTTACATTAAGATTACCAGATAAGTTCCTCCCTCCTTCTCTCCTTCCCTCCACTCCTCACAATAGAGGAGGTATCGTTTAACAAAAAGATATATGTATATATAAAATTGTGTCTTTCTTATTTCTATTTTTCAAAATTTTCTCTAAATATAGACATACACAAGTCATTATTCAAACAATGTTTATATTGCTATATACAATGTTCTCTTATTTCTGCTTTTTGTCTCTCTTCATAATTTCATGTAGGTCTTTCCATGGTTGGTTTTTAAAGATTAACTTGCTCATCATTTCTTACAACATAATAGTATTCCATCACAATCATATGCCACAATTTGTTTGTCTATTTCTTTTCTTTTTATTTTTTTAAACCCTTAACTTCTATGTATTGGCTCCTAGATGGAAGAGTGGTAAGGGTTGGCAATGGGGGTCAAGTGATTTGCCCAGGGTCACACAGCTGGGAAGTGTCTGAGGCCAGATTTGAACCTAGGACCTCCCGTCTCTAGGCCTGACTCTCAATCCACTGAGCTACCCAGCTCTCCCCTTGTTTATCTATTTCTGAACTGATGGGCATCCTCTCAGTTTCTAGTTCCTTGCCACCACAAAGAGAACTGCTATGAATAGTTTAGAATTTATAGGTTATTTTCTTTTTTCTTTTTTTTTCTCTTGAATACCTTAGGAAATAAACCTAAAAGGGACGTTACTGAGTCAAAAAGTATACTCAGTTTTTTAACTTTTAGGGTATATTTTTATATTCTTATCACCCATATTTTCTACCATATCCTTCTCCCTTTCCTCAAAGAGCTATCCCTTATATTAGTGAATCAAAAAAAAAAAGGGGGGGACGGAATTGTTCAGCAAAACCAACATAATAAATTAGTCATTAAATACATTGTTCCACTCCAATAATACTCAAGTCATGCAAATCATCAGATAGAGTTTTCAAATATTTTTAGCACCAGACTTGAACATTATATTTCAACAACATACAATTTCAAATGTTTTCCTGATATTCTTTCCATTTATACAGTTATGGTCATTGTGAACATTGTTTCATAACCTATTTTACATTTTTTTTTTCATTTCCTATTTTCCCATACTTCTCTGTAATCACTGTCTTCATTGTACCTCACTGCATTGTAACAATTCACTTCATTCATGTGCTACATTTTGTTTAGCAATTCCCCAATCAATTCCTATGTACTTTTTTAGCCTTTTCTTCTGTATTAGAATTAATTATTAGAATATAATTAAATATTGGTTCTGAGCAGAAGAGCAGTAAGTAAGTGGTTAAGTGACTTCTGCAGAGTTACATAGCTAAGAAGAATCTAAGGCTAAGAACTCAAGACCTCCCATCACCAGACCTATCTCTATGCACTGAGTCATCCAGCTGCTCCTTGTTCTCTACTTTATTTCAAGGCTTTCTTCCTTCTGTGTGCAGAATACTGTTCTCTTAAGGTCCACTTTGCCAGCATGATCATGGATTTCTCATCCATTTATGTTATTTCATTACAACAAGTATACACCATCCACTGAAAATATTCTCCTTTATATGTTTATTTAGGAAGTATCAGATAATTGAAATATCAACAGGTTTGATAAGAATAGGAATTCATAAAAATAATTAAAAGTTATAGATAGGATAACCTGTTAAAACTATCAAGTGATAAACCTTAAACATCTTCATTAACTTTCATCATATTTTGCATTGTGCTTAGTCTCATAAATCCTTAAAAGGTTTAAAAAATTAAGGAGGCAGATTTGTTATTTTTGTGCAAGCTGATCCTTATAGAGTTCATATCTGGAGGCAGCTAGGTGGCACAGTGGATTGAGAGCCAGGCCTGGAGACTAGAGGTCCTGGGTTCATATTTGACTTAGAATACTTCCTAGCTATGTGACCCAGAGCAAGTTGCTTAACTTCCATTGCTCACCCCTTATCACTATTCTGTTTTGGAACCAATCCACAGTATTGATTTTAAGATATAAGGTAAGGGTTAAAAAAAAGAGTTAGTAGCTACTGATCATTTCTTCCAGGGTAAGGATAGTTCACCATTCCTTTCTGTCTTCCCAGTAAAAGCACCATAATTCTGCTTTCATTATAAGTGGACTTCTAAATACATAAGTGCATTTGCAAATGAGTTCCCAGAACATGCTAATGGAATTTCTTTCTGGATCATTACCAAAACAAAAATAAACAATCTCATTTTTTAAAAAAATCAAGAAGAGGAAGAGGACAAAAGTGTAGTCAGGTAATCATTCAATGGCTGTTAAATAAAAACATTTTCATATAAATGTGATTACTTGGGAAATAAAGCTGGGAGTCTGATTGACTGTATTTGGCAATGGAAAATGGTCTTTCCTTGAAGTTCAAAAGCTATTCCACAAATCATAGGATTCATTAATTATGGGATATGAGAACCTAGGAGTCCCACCCCCGCAACATTTTTAAAGTGTTCTGCTTTATACCCTTCTAACTAAACCAGAAAGGCAGAAGTAAGTTAAGAATCAAAGAATTGATTATTTATTCATTATGCCAGTCTGAAAGCAGGAGTTTTGATAATATGCCAAGAGTTTTTCCTTTGTTTATGCAGCACATTTCTTCCATAATTCCTTCTTAGTAACATAAGGAAAACACTTGACATGTTAAGTGGAAGATGGAGAGTCCATTGACCTATCCCAAAAAAGACATACTCTATTGTGAAAATGACATGACTTGGTAAAGAACATATGGCAATATGGATATAGATAGATTTAAGTCTATCTATATCTATCTATGATACTATATTAAACATATAGATTGGTAGATATAGTTACAAAGATATGTACATATATACTATGTATATATATTTATACTATACTTAATCACAAAATTATTACAATGCATGCATATATTTACTATGAATTATTTTGTATTCACTTCAAAAATTTTTATAGTTTTAATTTTTTCATCTTAGTCAATTTTTTCATTGTGTTCTTTGTTATCTTTCCAATAAAAATGTGATTAAAGGTTTCAATTATTCTTTTATACACATTAGAACTGAGAAAAAAACTAATGTGGCGTGTCTCATTTAGAAGCTTAAAGGAAGGCTTCCAGCAGGTTTAGAGGAATCTTCCTTAGGATATCTATAGTGAATAAGAATAAGAGTCACCAAACATGAGAAGATATATACATGAGCTACAATCTGCACTGATGGAGAGAATACTCACCTGGTTAATAGGGCAGATCTACTGAAATATTAAAAAATATACATATGACAGATTTAAATCAAATGGACAATAGCCTATTAAAACTTTAATGTTTGATCTCCTGAGGTTTAGCTGAGCAATAGGAAGACTTGTCATTATCTTGTGCTGCCATTAACTTTGATTTCCCTTTATCTTCCCTTTGATACTTCTGAGATGTGCCCAGAATTCATCTGATATGATTGATTGTTGATACTTCTTGTTTGAGATGGGAGTCAATAACTCTTTCCCTTCTATTCACCTTTAAAAATCTTAATGCTATACTATTTGGTGCATATATATTGAGTACTGATATTTCTTCATTATTTAAACTGCCTTTCATCACAATGTAATTATCTTCCTTATCTCTTTTAATCAAGTCTATTTTTTTTTAACCCTTGTACTTTGGTGTATTGTCTCATAGGTGGAAGAGTGGTAAGGGTGGGCAATGGGGGTCAAGTGACTTGCCCAAGGTCACACAGCTGGGAAGTGGCTGAGGCCGGATTTGAACCTAGGACCTCCTGTCTCTAGGCCTGACACTCACTCCACTGAGCTACCCAGCTGCCCCCTAATCAAGTATATTTTTGCTTTAGCTTTGTCTAAGATCATAATTGCTACTCATGCCTTCTTTGTCTCAGTTGCAGCCCAGTAAATTCTGCTCCATTCTCCTACCTTTACCCTGTATACATCTACCTGCCTCAAATGTGTTTCTTGTAAACAACATATGGTAGGATGCTGCTTTTTAATCCATTCTGTTATCTGCTTCCTTTTTATGGGTGAGTTTGTCCCATTCACATTCATAGTGATGATTACTGTCTATTTCCCTCCATTTTGATTTCCTCCTTTGATTCTGCCTTTTCTCTTATTCCCCCTTACCCTCTCCTCCAACTTTTCACTTTTTGTCAGTCTTCCCCTTTCCTCTCCCTAATGTTACTCGCCTCACCACCCCTCCCTTTTTATTATTACCCTCTTACTACAATGCCTTTTAAATGACTGCCCCAAACCTCTCTTTCCCTTGTATTGCTCCCCTCCCCGCCAGCCCATTTATTACCCTTCTGCTTCTCTATAGGGCATGATACAATTCTCTGCCCCAATGGATCTGACGGTTCTTCACTCTCTGAGCCAATTCCAATGAGTGTAAGATTTAAGTATTACCTGCCGCCAGTCTCTTCCTCCCTTACATTGTATTGGTCTTCTCCCCCTGCCCCCTGTGCACTTCTTTATGAAATATATATTTACCCCCATATTATATATTTTCCCATTTCTCTTAGTATTATCCTTTTTTTAACCCTATTTTTAATTTTTTGACATATCCTATACAGTTTTTCACTGTAACATCTAGGTATACTTATTCTAGCTACCCCAATGATAATAACAGTTTTTAAGTGTTACCAATCTCATCATTTCATATCGGAATAAAAATCATTTGAACTTATTGGGTCCCTTCATTTTTCCCCCTTTATTACCTTTTAGTGATTCTCTTGAATTCTGTATTTGTACATCAAATTTTCTGTTTAAGTCTGATCTTTCTTCAGAAGTATTTGGAAATCTTCTATTTTATCAACTGACCATACTTTCCCCTGTAAGAATATAGTCAATTTTGCGAGGTAGTTGATTCTTTGTGGTAGACACAGTTTCCTTGCTTTCTGGAATATCATATCCCCTGCCTTCTAGTCCTTCAGTGTGGATGCAGCTAGGTACTATGTAATCCTGTCTGTGGCTCCATGATATGTGAATTGTTTGTTTTTAGTGGTTTGTAGTATCTTTTCCTTCGTCTGGAAGTTCTAGAACTTGGCTATATCATTCCTGGTTGTTGTCAATTGGGGATTTAATGCAAGAGGTGATCTGTGGATTCTTTCAATCTCTAATTTACACTTGTTCAAGAATATTAGGGCAGTTTTCTTGGATAATTTCCTGTAGAATAATATCCAAGATTTTTCTTTGGTCATGATTTTCAGGTAGTCCAATAATTCTTAAGTTGTCTCTTCTGGATCTGTTTTCTAAGTCTATTATTTTATCATTGAAATGTTTTATATTTTCCTCAATTTTTTTCATTTTTCATTTTGTTTCTTAGATTCTTTCTGCCTTGTGAAATCATTCACTTCTAATTGTTCGATTCTAATTTTTAAAGACTGAATTTCATCCTTGATTTTTTTGCTCCTCCTTTTCCCTTTTGATGTATTTTTCTTTGTAGGTCATTGTTTTTATCTTTTAATTTATTTGCTTCATTTTAAAGCTGGCCAATTCTGGCTTTAAGAAACTATTTTCCTATTTTAGTTCATTTGCCTCTGTTTACAGATGACCTATTTTTCTTTTTTAGTTCTTTTGCCAATTTTCTTCAGTCTCTCTTAATTGTTTTTTGAATTGTGTTTTGAGTTCTTTCAAAGCCTGAGTCCAATTAGTTGGAGTTTATGAGTTTTTGCTTGGTGTTCCTTGGTCTTCCTCTGTTCCATTTGTTATTTATTCATTACCTGAATAGAAGCTGTCAATCGTAATTTCTTTTTTTCTTTTTCTGTTGTTTATTCATATTTATTCCTTCTTTCCCTTTCCTTACTGACTGCATTTTTTTACTCCTTTTTTTATTTGATGGATCTTTGAGTTTGGGTTTTTCTGCCCTGAAGGGGCTTCTTCTGTATTATGCTGATTAACTGGATTTGGCTAATGGAGCTGACTGTTGTATTAATGTGACCTGAGGCCAGATCTTCCCCTGCTGCTAGTAAAGGCTGAGGTGAAAGTGAAGGTGTAGAGGCTGAATGTAGTTATACTAGGTCCTCCTCTCTACTCCTTTCTGCCAGTTGCCTCCCTGCCAGCTGCCCAGGCAGAACCCTCATCTTCCTTTGGTGGTATGAAGGTACTCCTTCATGTTTGCCCCTTTTGCTCTGGGATCCCAATCAGCCAGATTCCTACCATGGGTCTCAGTGCAGTAGGTGGGGGAGGGATGTTAGATCTTTCCCTTATCCTGGAGAATTTGACTTCATCTACATACCTTTCAGGTTTGATCCAGTAGGAGAGACCTGTTACTCTGTCTTGTTGTTGAGTTTAGATTTCTGTCTATTTTATATGCTTGCTAGTCTGATGGTTTACTAGCTTTGTGAAATTGTGCTTTTTCTGCTCTCTACAGGCAGAGCCCTAAGCTTTGCATAGTTGTGATAGCAAGACACTCTGTCCAGGTTGGAACCCTTGCCCTGAGTTCCCACCAATTGCCCTAGTCTCAGCACAGTAGTTGGGGCTGGAACACTGGGACTTCTTTCTTTTCCTTACACCTGAGAAGTCAACTTTCTCTGTATACCTTTTAAGTTGAATTGAGCAGTAGGGTCCCACAGCTCTGTCATGTTATTGGACTTGGTTTTCTCTTTGGTTTTTTATTGGTATGAAAGGGTTTTCACAGAGGAATTGACTTTTGCTGCTTCTAAGCCACCATCTTGACTGCATTTTCCCTTCTATTCGGATGGAGGACCACCAGGCTTTAACATTTGCCTTAATTTTCATTGCCACCTAAAATCCTTTAACACTATCCACTCTACCCTCAAGACTCCTAAAAAATGTCATCTAGCTTATTAGCTCAACCTAGGGCGCCTGGCCTAGCCATTAGTCTGGCCATTGTCTTTAGCATTTACTATGCAGTAAAATATTGTTTTATGTGTTGTTTCTCTCTATTAGAAGGCAAACTCCTTGAGAGTAGGGACTGTCTCAATTTTTTAATATTTATTCCTATTGCTTAGTTGGTAAAAGCTTGGCAAAAAGTAAGCATTTAATAGTGCATGAATTCATTCACAATAAATTATTTTTTCCTTTTTTCATAATTTTAATGCTTCCTAATTAGTAGCATGTGTATTAAATCATTTCATAAAGCATTCAACTTTCATTATAAGTAAGTTCTCTATTATATGAATACATATTTGCTTAGTAATTTATTAATCATTAAGGAAATCATGATCTCCATAAAATGAGGGCAAATTTTCCTTTTAAAACAGTTGTCAGTTGCTTATACAATTTTTTAAACCCTTACCTTCCATCTTAGTGTCAATACAGTGTATTAGATCCAAGGCAAAAGAGTGTTAAGGGCTAGACAATGGGGGTTAAGTGACTTGCCCAGGGTTACACAGTTAGGAAGTGTCTGAGGCCATATTTGAACCTAGGACCTCCCATCTCTAGGCCTGGCTCTCAATCCACTAAGCCATCCAACTGCTCCCTCACTTATACATTTTTGTGAGTCAATCTAAAGAATATGCTTTGATGGAATGCAGTGTAAAGGAAATAATATTATGAAAGGGGCAGCTACATGACTCAGGATATAAAGAACTAGGACTGGAGATGGGAATTTGTTAGTTCAAATCTGGCCTCAGACACTTCCAAGCTATGTGACCCTGGGCAAGTCACTTAACGCTCATTGCCTAACCCTTACTGCTCTTCTGCTTTGGAATCAATACTTAGCATTGATTCCAAGATGAAAAGTGAAGGTTTTTTTGTTTTGTTTTGTTTTGTTTTTTAAGGGTATATACTGATAAAGAAAAAAATGAGGCCTAATGGACAGCTGGGTGGCTCAGTGGATTGAGAGTCAGGCCCAGAGACTGGAGGTCCTGGGTTCAAACCTGGCCTTAGATCCTTCCTAGCTATGTGACCCTGGACAAGTCACTTAACCCCCATTGCCTAGCCCTTGCCACTCTTCCGTCTTAGAACCAATACATAGTATTGATTCTAAGATGGAAGGTAAGGGTTTACAAAAATATAAAAATAAAATCAAGACCTAGATTTCCATTCCAAGTCTGCCACTACCTCACTGTGTCACTTGGGTAAGTCACTTAATTCCCTGGGCCTAACGTAGAATAATGGTATTTAATTAAATTACCCCTGAGGTCTCTTCAACTCTAATATAAATTTGATTTTTTGTCAAATTTTGGAAAGATTTCCTAGTGCTCATTATCTTAGGTTTTTCTAGGGAATTTGAATATTAGTTCATTAACATGCAATATTCCAACTATGCAAAAGCTGATTCATCAAAGGTCTAAAGAGACCTCACTCTTTTACCTTTCTACATACTTTTTTGAAGAATAGAGAATAAAAAGGGGACAAAAAAATGATAGGGGACAAAAGGAAGAAAGGGAGTGTGAGAGAAAGATTATGTTAAGACAGCAACAATTTCAGAAAAACCTGGAGTTCTAGCAGTTTGCTCTGACACATTCCCAGCAAAATGCTCTGGGCTGTCAGCAAGATCACATGACTAGGATTTCTGTGTATGTCTGTTTAAGAGCTTTCCATGCTCCTTGGCTCTAGTCTCCCATGTGTTCTGTGTGCTGTGTGATGCCAGGGTTGCCATGGTAAGTATATATTCTGCATTTTTTTTAATCTCCTACATTCCAGATGTGACAGAATTCAAATTAATATTGCAAGAACATCATGGAATGAATGAAAACGCTTTTCTACTCTAGGGTTAACATTTTAAAAAGAACAGCCAGCATCACATGGACTGTCCTTAGACTTCTGAAGAAACCCGGGTGCCATCCATTCATTTTCTTCTAATTACATGCAGCTCTCTCTAAAATACTCAGTGTATTACAAACACAAACATTATGCTCTATCACCTTCTGTTTCACTATTTCCTCTTTTGGCTTATGAGTTAGATGACACATTTAGCTGCCAGAATTCTTACTATTAGTTTTTAAAATCTGGTTTTAACCAGCCAAAAAAAAAAAAAAAAAAGATTCTCCCTAAAAAAAAATGGAATGGAAAAACCCTACAGCACAAGATATTCCAGCAACTGCTGGTATTTTCAACTAGAGGTCAAATCCTGTTGATTTCACAAATCATGACTTTAAAAGATAGTCTTGAGTCTAGACAGATTTGGAAAGCTAAGGGGCCTTAAAAAGGATCTAGTGCAAACCCTTTCATTTTGCAAATGGTTAACAAAGATTCTGAGAGTTTAAGAGTTTCCTCAGATCACACAAAGAACTGACATGCATAGGATTCAAGATAGGAGTATGCTGCTAAATATCTAATGACTGACTCTCCAAAATGGTATGATTGTGGGGCCACTAGGTGGCAAAATGGATAGAGAGTCAGGTCCAGAGAAAGAAGCCCTAAATTCAAATCAGAACTCAGATTCTTCCTAGCAGTGTGACCCTGGGCAAGTCATTTAACCCCCACTACCTTGCCCTTATCACTCTTCTTCCTTAGAACCAATTTGTAGGATTGGTTCTATTCTGGAAGGTGACAGTTTAAAAAAAAGTTTATGATTGACTTAAAAAATAAACCTTTAACTCCTAAAATAGAAGAGCAGCAAGGGCCCAGGGATGGGCAAACTATGGCCTGCAGGTCAAATGTGACTCCCTGAAATGTTCTATCTGGCTGCATCACATTATTCCTAATCTGACAAATACAATGAGTAGGATGCAATACAATGAAACTTCAAAAGAGTTGCCTCAGAAACAGACTGACAGATGAGCATTTCCTTTCCTTTGGCCCCCTCTTTAAAATGTTTGCCCATCACTGGGCTAGAGCTAGACAATGGGAGTTAAATAATTTGCCTCAGGTTACACAGCTAGGATGTGTTAAACCCAAGTCCTTCCCACTCCAGGCCAGGTGCTCTGTGCTCCTACCTGCCCCAGATGTTAGACTTAAAAAAAAAAAAAACTCTTACCTTCTGTCTTAGAATCAATACTGTGTTTTTGGGTCCAAGGCAGAAGAGTGGTAAGGGCTAGGCAACGGGGGTCAAGTGTCTTGGCGGGGAAGTGTCTGAGGTCAGATTTGAACCCAGGACCTCCTGTCTCTAAGCCTGGCTCTCAATCCACTGAGCTACCCAGCTGACCCCCCAATGATACACTTTTAACTTTAATCTGCAGTATAAACGAGTTCATCACTTTCTTAAGTCTAGATAATCAACAGAACAATGAAACATTTTTGTAGCATTTTCAGATTTCCAGTGCTTGCACTGAAAATTAAATAATCTATTCTTATTTGCTACTCATCCCTTCATAATAATAAATTCATAGCTTTTGTCCCTTATTCCACACAGCTGAGAAGTCTGGAACATTTACATATGTTCAATTTAAGAGAGACAAACAGGTAGCAGTAGCAAACAGGATAATTAGAGTGGAAAAGGCGTTTCTGAAAAAGGGCACCATTGCTCCTCTGGTGAGATTTTAAAGCTGTAGTCTTCATGAGTTACTCTCTACCAGAAATTTTAAGCCTTCTACAAGGGGACAGCTAGCTGGCACAGTGAGTGCCTGCACTGACGTCTGGAAAAATCTTCCTCCTGAGTTCAAATCTGCCTTCATTCTGTCACTTACTAGCTGTGTTGCCTGGGCAGGTTATTTAATCCTGATTGCCAAATGGGGTTACAAGGAGTGGGACACAACTGAGAAATTACTGAACAGTAAGTGAGACATGCAATGTGAATTATCACATAAAAGATACCCATACATAAGAGAGAGCATGATTTTCTTCCATTAAAAAGACATAGGCATTAATCAAATCGAATATTTTTAAATGCTACTCTTTACACCATATCGTGTAGATTTTGCCCTAGTCAACCCTTACCCTGCCTGTCCCCAATCACTGATCTAGGGAAAGAAAAGAAAGGGATAATTCTAAATAGTTAATCAAGAAAATACCTGAGAAAGATGAGCATGTGCTATGCAAATTTCAATGGAAAGAAAAGGAGTAGAGCCAACAGCAACTTCTGACAATCCAGGATGTCTGCTCTCAACAATTCTCTTGACCTCTTTTTAATGGCTGACTTGAAGTCACCATTCGATGCAATGCAATCAATTGGTCTCAAACCGGATTCAGAACCAAATAGTCCAAATCCCCATCATTCATAGCCCATTAGCTGGCAAGTTCAACAACAGAATATTGAATGGTGACTGAGACTATATCTATATGCTTGATGCCAACTATCTGCATAAACATTGGAAATGTAGTATATTTCAGTGTTTTTCAATATTCATCCATATTCTTGGCAGCTTCCTATATGCACATCTTTAGGATGAGAGCCAACTTTTCTTATTCAGAGACCTATAGCATTTTTGATGAAATTTTTCTATTTTTCCTTATCTGAAGATTCCAGATTTCTCTGCCCCACTGAATTCTCTGTTCAATAAAATGAAAAAGAAAGAAATAATTCCCAACAGTTGAACCAAGAGGTGGTTTTTGGTTCTCTTCCCAGATGTAGAACTGACTTGCTTACCTGACCTTGGGGAAACAATTTCTTTCTGCTGAATTCTCTATTGAATTGGAACTTTTGGGACATGCATCTTGTTCTTCTTTTTCTCTGATATATATTATCACCCCTTCTCTTTTTTCATATTTTCACTGAATGATTTTCCCCCCATGCATCATAGCTGGCTTTAGCAACCCCTTCCTTTGTCTATCTGTCCTTTCTATATTACTCTCCCATGTGTAGGGCATTGTTCAATTCAGCCGCTCAGTGATTTTATACATTCTCCCTCTCAATTATCTTAGAAAATGCTTATCAGAAGAAAAGAATCTAATATTTATAGTCACACTAAAATGCAGACAAGGCTTCATGAGTTATACCACATACACACACATACACACACACACACACACACACACACTCACAGAGGCAGATTTTCTTTGTCATAAGGTATAAAGATTTGAGTTGAAAAAACAAATATCTAGTAAGAGAATTTCATATTTCAGTTTTGAGACCAGAACTTTATTAGGGTAATAAGGACCCTCTCAACAATACTTCAGTTTATTGACATAAGCAGTAATCTAGTATATCTTTGTTTAATCAGTGGTATATTTATTGCTAGGAAAATGGAGTTTTTTATAAAATCATGATATAGAAATATTCTATTTTTCAAAGGTATTAAGAAATCTATTTAATTTGGGTCCATAGCACCTACTGATAGATTTTATTCTTTCTCCCCTCCACCCCAACTTTTCTTAATATTAAGATATCTGTAGTGGTCATGGAGGTTTCTTTTTTTCTTTTTTCTTTTATTTTTTGGGGGAAATTTCTATTGAATTAGCAACACTAATCAAAAAGAATTCAGACTTTTTTAATGGCCATTACCTCTTATGTGACTATAAATATGAAAAACATTTATAGTAGATTTTAGTTTAATTTTTGAAGAGGTTTAGAACCTTTGCCATTGGAAATATCAAATGAAAGGATGACTATCTGTCATGGGATGTAGTTTTAAGCATGTTATTTTATTTTGAAAAAGAAAATGACTACATCTAAAGTGGATCTGCTGAAGGTACTGTTCAGGGACGCTCTACGACCCAACTCCTGCTGACTTTGTACAAACTGTATGTTAAGCTGGAAGCTTTTCGAAGAAGGCTAGCATTGCAGTTTCTGCCTTGATCATTTTGCACACAACAGTAAGGTCCCAGCCCAGCCCAGCATGAAGCAACAGCAAAGATATGTATGCTTAATTATATTAGATTGTACTTTAAGGAAGCTCAGTTTTTAAGTGATCACATTACAATAGTAAGACTACTTAACTTTTCCCTTTCCCTTTAAGAATTCAATTAAAAGTATGTTTCAGAAATTCAATTAGAGCATGGAATTAACTGAAGTTATGAAAAAAAAAACTGCATTTGTGCCCTGGCATTCTGAAGAAGGATGCACTAAAGCAATTCTCTTAATGGCTCTGAACATGTGATCTCAATTTAATAGCCAAAGTGCCCTTAGCTGGCAAAGAACTTCCTGGTGAGATGTGCTCTGTATAATCCACCAAAGCATGTGATGAATTAAATACAAAGTAAGAGTCTGATATGTAAAGCTGGTTAATTTGAAATAAACAATGTGGGTTGGGGAAGTGCTACACAGTCTGTATGTATTTTCAAATTCCTCAAGACATTCTTTATTTGTTAAATATTGGGGGTGATAAGATATCCCACCTGAATTTATTCTGTAGTTTTTTTAATCTGTCCCTTTATTTTATACACAATCTTCTAGGTGAAGATGAAAAGATAGTTCCATATCTCATTAGTGAAAATTGTTTCTTGCTTTGAAGCCTTCTTCATTATCTCCTCAAGTCTGAAAGTATTTATTCTAGGTACTTCAGGCTAGAGCATGCTTTTGTTTGTTTTTGGAGCATCAGGGAATTTTTTGACTGGTGCCTTATTTTCTGAATTCATAAATACTGGGAAGTTTGTTCTTATGATTTTTTTCTACATTATAATATTCAAGTGTTTTTTTTTTAATTTATCATGTTTTTTGGGGGAGGGAGGCCCATTTTTTTAAAATTGCCTCTCTACATCCTTTTTTTGAGATGAATGTGTTTTGCTAATATGAAGTTGATATGATGCTTTTTCCCCCTTCCAGATTGCCTTTTATTAGAATATATTTATATGCATAATTAGTTGGGAGTTCATTATGTGTTAACTCTCTTTTTTACTTTTTATGGAGAGACTCACTATAATAGGTCAAAGTTTTTCTATTATGCTAATTATTTTTGTTTTGAAGGTCATAAATTCTACCATTTCTTCTCATAAGTTATTCTCTTATCTCTTAAATGATTATGAAACATCTTGCAAAACTTCCATGCTCTTTTAGGAGTACATAAAATTCTGTATTTCATTATTTATTGGTTCCATTTATTTTATTTTGCAATATTTCCTTAAAACAGTTTGTAATTTTTCTAGACATCTTCCTAGCCATATTCTTTTCTGATTGGATTGACTTTCCTGTTTGGTTTATTTGCTTGTACTCTAAGTTATTTAAAATGAATTTTCTTTCTCCAGAGATCTTTAATGGGTTTTTTCTTTTATCTTTATATTCCTTGTCACTCATTTTCTGACTCATTCCCATTTAGTGGTGACTTTACTCAAAACTGTCTTTGTCTCCCCTCACATTGGTAGATTTAGCCTTGGACTCTGCTTTAAAAAACTTATTTTGTGAGAGGGGAGAGGACTGAACCCAAGTAGATGTAAGACTCATTTCTTTCAGCTTTGTTTTTGTCTCATATACTCATCGTATGTCCCAATTCTCTCCATTCTTTAGTTCTCTGGTTGAGATGATTCAGTGTTTGTGCTTTCTGTAGCTTTGGAAAGATTATTGTGTGCAGAGTTTCTGCTGGCTAAAGGTTCTCTGACTGGGGCTGTCCTAAGATGATCAAGGATATCTCCTTCCTTTAACCATGACTAGAAAGCCTGCTTAGGGCAAGAAGGTGATAAGAAAGGGCAAGGGTAACCTGTGCTGGAAAACACTGCAAAATCAGGGAATATGAAGAGTGGTTCCCAGAGCCCAAACTTGATATATTAAATCTTATTGCTACTGAGCATGAAGACTAATGGAAGAGGGGTGCTGAGTGAGCACTACCAATACAAATAGCACTATAGTTCATAAAAGCATTTTATTGTTATCTTTCCAAGTTTGTTGGTCTGTGCAGTTGGAAAGTCCAAATCTAAGCATTTAGAAAATTCTATATTCTTGAAATCAATATTCTTGAAAAAGACCAACCAAGAGTTGTTGTACCAAGAAAAGGTACATTAGATTTGTAACATTTTTATAAGATGGTCACAAGATTAAAAAAACACCTTAGAATACATTTATTCTTTCAGCCATTATTTCTTAAATGTTTACCATGTGCCAGGCACTGAGATGTGTGTAAGGGGTATTAAAAATGAAATAATCACTGTCTCAAAGAACTTCCATACTATTGAAGGGAAACAACATGAAGAGATAAATAAGTAAAAACAGTATGTGGAAAATAATTTTTGGCAGGAGGACATTAGCAACTAAGGGTATTAGAATATGTCTTGTATGGGAAGTATCTCTTAACTAAGCTTTGAATATGACTATAGATTCTAAAAGGCAGAACTAAGGAGGGAGTGCATTATGAATAGGAAACAGACTGTTCAAATGCATGCAAGTGCAAGATTACTGTGGAAAGGGACTAAAACTAAGCCAATTTAGCTAGAATATCAAAAGTTAATGGAGAGTTATATTCTATGAGCTTGAAAAGGTAGACTAGATCTTGGAACCAAAAGACCTCAAATACTAACTGAAGAACAGTTGGAGTTTTCTATACTGTAGATATTTGGAAGCTTGTGTAGCTTATTGAAAAGGGAATTGATGACTATAGTTGTGCTTTAGAAACATCAATTTAGCTGCTACATGGAATACACATTAGAATGGGGAGAAACATGAGGTAACAACATTAGTGAGTATTGACTATATCCTAAAGTAGGGCTTTAGCTATGGGAGTAGAGAAAAAGAGATAGATGAAAGGGTAGCAGATATGCAGTTGGCTAATCAAAAATCTGATTTAGTTTCAAGAATGAAAAGGAAAGAAAGGTTAAGTTTGAGATCATGAACCTTAGGGATTGGTTAGGGACAGAAACGGTTTTGGAGAAGACAATGTAATTTGTTTTGGATATATTGCATTTAGGATGCCTAATTTACATCTGGTTTAAAACATCCCAAAGATAGTTGAGAATTTTGATCTGTAGCTAAAGAGGAAAAAAGTAATGCTAGAATGGATGTATGCATCATTTGTGTAGAGGTGAAATCTGAATTCATGGAAGCTGACAGCTAAAAACCTGGAAATAGCAGGTTACATGGAATGATGAGGTCAGAAGTGAAATTACAAAGGAATGAGAAATAAGGGAAAGGAAAGCAAGTGAAGACAATAAATTTATACTACTATTATTTGTTGTTTTCTTTTCTTCCATAGGAGTCTGGCTGTTAAGAGGGGGGCAAGATATCTGAAATGATAGATTAAGTTGATGGTAGAATGAAATAAAGACTTTTCAAGAACAGAGAACATGGATATTTTTGTAGGCAGTCTGAAAGAAGCCAGAAGAGAGAATAAAAATTTTGAGAAAGAACAGAATTATGTGTTAAAAGAGGTAGAAACATATAGAAATTAAAAAGGAAAGAATAAGGTTATGATCCCAACTAAGAGGTCCAGTCTTAACAAGCAGAAGGACTATCTCTTTGTCAGAGACTGGAAGACAAAATAGAAAATAACCCATGATGCTAAAGGGTTTGCAACATCAAGAATGAAGGAAGGAACTCACTATGAATGACTCCTTTTAAATTTTTTCATCAATGTATGAAATAAGTTACTCACTTGAGAGGGTATTGGGGATAGGATGAGTTGGGAGCTGAGGAGAGAATAAAATTCTTATTGCTCTTGGCCATTAGCAAGAGAGATGTTTGCCACATTAAAAAAATTAGGAACAGCCTATTGAGCTGCCTATCATCATGGAAATGACTCTGATCATAGAGGTTATAACTGTACAGAAGCACAAACTCTTTCTGGTGTTGAAAAGGCATTGACCATAGGGTCATTAAGGGTCAGTAAGCCCACCACCCAAGGAAAAGCCTAAGTTCAGAGAGGTTTATCACTAAGTTGGTTGCGGGATCATATATTTATTGATCATAGGAACACTAGATAAGTCTCTTTCTGTTTCAGTGACAGGAATGTTCACAATAATGAAACCTCAAATCCTTGATATATGTATCTAAGTTATTACATATGAGGGTTAATGAGGATGAAAAATGTAATAGCTGGCCACAATAACATCTCCATTGTCCTTGGCTCTCCTCATATCTTTACCTTTGCTTTGTATCTCACTCATTTCTTTTACATGAATCTAGTATAGGAAGTTTAGTAAAAATATCCTGAAAAATATCTACATGGACAAAATTAATCATATGCAAGTCAAATTAAGTGTATCCAGAAACTCTCTTATACACACCTTATTTTTTTAAATGAATAGAACAGGGGAAGCCCAGAAAAAAAAACAACACAGTTAATCAAGATAGCTTTGAATTGTACATGTTGAATTTTTAATATATTAAAAAGAAAAGTAATCTGTTCATAATTGTCACATTTCACATGCAATCTTTTTGTGTTCTCCTATACATATGGAAATGTTCATTTTATTTTGAGTTTATTAAGTTTGGAATTTGAAAAATAGAATTATTTCAAAATGACTTGCAGTCACTACTTTTCTAAATGTATGCTTGCATCAATTACCCAAGCAAATACCTGTGAGATTAAATATAGTGTTAGTGATCTGGGGAATTACAATAGTAATACTGTAAAAATGTTAAATTAGAACTCTATTACTACAGCGATTAACTTTTATTAAACACACTATATATGTAGATACTATGCAAAGCACTGAGGATATAAAGGTCCAAAGATAGTTCCAGCTATCAAAGAAGGAGCTCATTGTCCAATGGGGGCTATCACATGAAAACAACTATGTAAAAACAAGCTACATCTTGGATAAATTGAAGATAATCCAAAAAGGGAAAACATTAAAATTAAAGGGAAATAGGAAAGACTTCCTGTGGAAGGGATTTTAACTCACTCTTGGAGAGAGCCAGGAAAACCAGGATATTGAGATGAAGAGGCAGAGCATTCCAGATTCAGAAAGCTAGTGAAAATACAGGAGTCTTGTTCAAGGAATAGTAAAGATGGCAGTGTCACTGGATTTCTGTAAATGTTGTGAGGGGGAAGGAGTAGAAGTGTAAAGTGTAAGAAGAATGGAAAGGTAAAGACCAAGTTATGAATGGCTTTTAATTTCAATATAGAGAATCTCGGACTTTAAAAGCTAGTTGAACTGAGGCAATCCATGAAATGTTATCCTTTAATTTGTGAATCATACATGTAGGTTTAAACTACATAGTAGCTTCAAAACAGAACATTGGTCTTCAGAAACACTTATCTCTTGAATTCCAATATGCCTTTGCAGAGGCACAAAACTTGGACAGAGAAAGGCTATGCCCTGCCAAAGGTGTTCTGGTAAATGTTTAACAACTGACTCTCCAAAAAAATGACAACCTACCCATCAATACTTTTTAATTAAATCAATATTGTTTAAATTCTAATATTCTGGGAGCAGCTAGGTGACTCAATAAAATGAGAGTCAGGCCTGGAGACAGGAGGTCCTAGGTTCAACTCTGGCCTCAGATACTTCCTAGCTGTATCTGGGCAAATCAATTCATCATATTTGCTTGAGTTCCTCCTCTGTAATATGAGCTGGAGAAGAAAACGGAAAACCACCACAGTATCTTTGGCAAGAAAACCCCAAATGGGTTCATAGAGTTGAACACAATTGAAATGAATGAACAAATATGTGTACATACACATACATATGTGTAGCATGGATATGGAGATATAGATGTAGATGGAATATAGATATCTATATCAAGAGAGAGATAGAGATGTAGCTAGAGCTATAGAAATAGAGAAAAAGAGATATAAGCATCTTTAACTACAAAGCTCTAAAGATTTCCTTCTTTTGGATCCCTACAACAATTCGTTGAAGTATATACTTTAGTCATTATAAGCTCCATTTTATAAATGGGAGCAGGGAAGTTCAAATCAATTAGGTTCTTAGTCCAAAGTCACAAAGCTAGGCAATGAGTGGGAAGATTTGAACTCAATTATGCCTTCAATCTCAGTATAGTTTTCACACTCGCATGTTCCCTGTACTACCTCTTACCTTGTACCAAATTAACAATATCTACATCCCAGGCAAAATGTTAGACCAAAATGACAATATATTTCTTCAAAGAAAATGGATTCCTAAGTGAACCGATATTTGGGAATGGCTGGCATTTGTTAAACAGAATTTCCCATTGAAGTAAATTTGTTACATACATATTACTAATATGAATTGTCAATTGGGATGTGTAAATAATTTTGCCATATCGAACAGGTCATCTTTCCTGCCTTCGTTATAAAGGAATTATGGATCTATGTGAGTAAGACAAGAATACTGAATGCATAATTAAGGCATGTTCTATTTTTAAAGGATTTTAAAATATATTTATTTTAGAAAACATCTCCTTACAATAACAGGAATTTTTCTCCTTTTCCTCTTGGCAAAAAGAGGTCATTCCATTTTTTTCAAGTTTATCTACAATGCAATAGTTCACTAGTGCTATCAACCCTAGACTGAACTTCTCATTCACCACTGGGGTGACAGAGGTCACTCTGCTTTCATGTTAGCTAAATCACTCTCTCTCAGGCCAAGATTGCCAATTGTGCTAAATTAAAGATAGAGGATCTACAGAGAAGAAAACTTTCCACAGGGGACTGTGTTGACACCTTTAAACTGCCTCCTCTTCCAATTGCCAACCATCCTGGAATGAAACTGCCTGGATGAGAGGGTCACTACATTAATGACAAATCCACAAAGGGTCAGTCCACCTTCCTAAAACTCAATCCTGTTTTAATCTGGCATTCTTTTAAATTTAACACAACCATATAAAGGTACAATCTGGGTGTTGCCACATCATTTCAAAACTCCACCTAGCCTGCAAAATATCTCCTGTGAGACCTTTAATCTTATAAGCTGTGACAGAATAGCTCACTTCTCGACACAGGTTTGGAAAAGGTTTCTTTTATGCTCTGACATATGAAAAAGTGATGTAAAGTGCTAAAATGTCACATGTTGTATGCTCTGGCCAGATCTATTCAGAAGAATATAGCATATTTTGTCCATCCTGAATATTAGTTAATAATAATAATAATAATAGCTTTTAACATTTAACTGCAAAGAAAGGTCAACAATTAACCATCAGCTTGATTAACTAAGAAATTAGCCCTTTTTAAAGAAGAGTGTTGGGTTCAGAAATTAGAATACACTAAAACCTTGGAGGGGAAATATTCATACTTAATTTTCACAACTGCCCCTCCTCCTCTGTCTAGCTTTGCAATGGAGTGTTTTGAAATGATGGATTTTCCTACAGAATTTATGATAATGCTATCATCTATCTTCCCCAAGTTTTCATTTGAACAATTGCACCTCTCTGGATATATTTTTAGCTGACACTTTTGGTCTGGGTGCTAGCCAGTACTTGTCACTCCTTCCACTCCACAATCCCTACACAAATATTTTTTTTTCTCCTGAGATATTGGTGCATTACATTTTTGATCATTTTTCTCTCTGTCTCTGTCTATACCCATCCCTCCCTCCTTCGTCCCTCCTTCCTCCATCTCTCCCCCTTTTTTCTCTCTCTTCTCCCCACCTCCCCTTCTTCTTTGGCAATATCCTTCTTTTTCTTCATATTCGTAGTTCCTGTTACACATAGTGACAAAATTTGTCAAGCATCAGGGGGAATTCAGCATGGAATATATTATTGATATTGTGTTTTGAATGGCAGCAGATCAACACTTAGAGAGCAATTTATCTACCTGAATTGGACTAGACATCACTAATGTACATGGCAGATTGATTGTCCTGCTTTAGTGAAAGTATTCTTTATTAATGAGATTCAGTCTGATTTCCTAAAAAGCCTTTTACTGGGCAGCCATCTTCCCAGCCTCCCCCTTCCTTTAACTCTATTCATCACATTTAATTTTTTGTACCATGTACCATGTTTGTGCAAAATATGTCTCTGTGCTTTTTTTGTCATGTGAAATACATGCACGTTTTAAATAATTGGGCATGAATTTAATGAAAAGTGGGTCAAAATAGTGAGATTAAATGAGAAGGGCATTTGAGAAGGGTAAAGAAGAAAGATAAAAAAAACAGCCTAGAAATATATTTGATGATGGAAAAAATGTTTAAAGTTAAGAAGGAAAGAGAAAAAATAAAAAAGACAGAAAAAAAGTCATAGAATGACACGTCTCCTGAAACAACTAATTTCTACGAACCAATTTTCCTGAAACAAAAGATAATAAATGTATGCTAGTGTCATGGAGTTCACTTGATTTCTTCTGGAGGAAAAGTATTATTCCTCTTTGTATGCTGATAATTTAGAGGTCAAAATATTATGAGTCTCTAATGGGGATAATTCCTTAAACTAAAGGAACTTTCCAGGGCTAAATCCACATTTCTTTTCCCATAAGTTACAAATCCCACAATAAGCTGGGAAAACACTTTTGGAACAACCAGAATTTATTCTGAAGTTCTACACAAGATAGTTTCAAAAATTTTATATTTCTGTGACTCCACTATGACTTAGGGGTAGACAACTTCAAATCTGACTATCAATTTTACAAAATATTTTCTATATCTTCTCTAATATAGTTTGGGTGAGAGGACTACTATACTCAAAGCTTTAATCTTTCTTTCATGTTGTTTTGTTGACATGTTTTATTATTACATTTCAGATATTTCCCAATTACTCCCATTCTGAGAGAGATTTTTTATAATAATGTCAATTAAATGATCTCATCTGAGAGTGCATACAACATTCTACATCTGAAGTAATGCCTCTAGTGTATTTTTTTAATTTACAAAAATCAATTTTCTCACCCTTTCACTCCTATGTCCCATTGGGGAAAAAAAGAGAAAGAAAAAATTAATTCCTGGAAAACCTTGTAGTAAGTCTGTGTAGGCAAGCAAAACAAAACAGATGTTTTCATTGGATGTATATACACAAATATATATCTACATATATGTTTATATACATGTATTTATATACACATACGTGCATATAACCAAGTATTTATACATTCTTTAGTTATTTGAAATGTAATCTCTTCCTATTGGGTTTTATTGATATCATATAGAAATGTTGGTGAAGTTTGTGAATTGATTTTACATCCCCAAATTTTCCTGAAGTTAACATTTCAGTTAATTTTTAGTTGATTCTTTAGGGTTCTCTAAGTATCACATCATATCATCTGGAAAAAAAGTGTTTTCTGTGCTCCTTTTAAGCTTTTTCTTAATATATAGTTTTCATTTTCCCACAGGGAAGGGTGTATATATACCATGATCATTACACAGAAACTTTCCCCAGCAACCTTTTATTCAATCTATTTTCCTTTTTCTTCCCTAATTATAAGACATAACCTTCTTTAAAAATTCAGCATATTCTAAAGAAACATTTTCTCTTTGGAGATGAGTTGTAAAATAACTCTTTCATCAAGTATTATTTTAATTCATTTATGTATACATCTATATATATCAAAGCAAAGTGTAGATAGAAAGATGAACATTCAGGAATTCACCTATGTGGGAACTGTCTCCTCTGATGCAAATTACAAGAGATATAAAACTTAAAAGAACTGTATTAAAAAATTTTCTGAATCTCAGGAAATTAGATTAATTTGCCTATGGTTATATAGATATTAAATATCAAAGGCGAAATCTGAGACCTAAGATTTCCTGATGACAGATCCCACAATCTGTCTACTATGCCTTGCTCTCTGTCAATCTGTTTGTCTCTGTGTCTATGTGACTATCTATCTGTCTATCTGTCTGTCTATGTGTATATTCCTAATGCATTAAAATTTTCTTGAAAGATTATCTATGTTCTGTATAGATAATACATATATGTATAGATATAGATAGGAATATTTATGTGTATGTATTGTAATTAAATCTCTTTATGCATATATATTTTTGCAATAAAAATATACACATACATACATAAATATATATACACACAGAGATATGATAAGTACCTGTGAGTCATAGAACCCTATAGTTTCCCAAGTTTAAATATAATTATTATCCAGAAAACAATGGAAAAGTGAGTGGCAAAAGTGTTATTAGGCTTCAGGGAGTAAAGAGGAACTGAACTAAAGTATTTTGTTAAAGAAATGAATGAAAAAACAACAACAAAAATACTGCTTACATAGAAAAAACACAGGATGACATATAAACAGCCTGTGGGCACAGGTTTTTGTCATTATGTCAAGAAGAAACAAGCAAGACTCCCTCCATTGGGCCACTAGGTAGCCCAGTGAATAGTCAGGATTGGAGGCAGGAGGTCCAGGGTTCAAATCTGACCTAAGACAGTCTCAGAAATGAAGTCTGCCCTCTTTGATAGCTGACCACCAGGGCAAGTGAAGCACCAACGATAACCTATGACCAAAGTCCTGACTGCCTTTTATTCTCCTCCAACAAACTTCTAACTGGCGCTCTATAGAATCTCTTCTGTGGCAGGAGAGGTTCTTATTGTGGAGGGGCCGGGGAAGAGCCCAATTTTGCCCAGTGTCCCAATTGCCATATAATTTCCTTCATTAAACTCACTAACTGGCAAAAATAAAGGGAGGTTGGAGCAGCTAGGTGGTTCAGTGGATTTTTTTTTTCCCTTACCTTCCATCTTTGAATCAATACTATATATTGGTTTCAAGACAGAAGAGCAGTAAGGGCTGGGAAGTTGGGGTGAAGTGACTTGCCTAGGGTCACCCAACAAAGAAGTATTTGATTTTTTTAAACATAGAACTCTCTCTCTCCAGTCTTGCTGCTCTGTTCACTGAGCCACCCAGATTTTTCTAAATAGGCATTTGTTAAGCACTTACTATATGTCTGTCACTGTGCTAAGCTCTGTGGATAAAAGAAAGGCAGACAATAGTCCCTACTCTCAATGAGTTTGCATTCTACTGAGAGGCATAACAAACAAAAAGTTATTTATAAGTCTTGCCTAGGGAGTCTCTTTGAAGGGGAAGGCACATTTAAAAGGTGAAATTTAAGCTGTTTTAAAGGAAGTCTGGGAAATTAGGAAGCATGTGTCCTTGTGGAGCTGAGCATTCCAGACCCCAGAAATAGCCAGTGCAGAGGGATAAAGAAAGAGATGGAATGCCATGTCCAAAGCAGGACAGGTAGGCCAACATAGTTGGATCATTGAGGGTGAGGAGGGTCAGAAGGGGATCAAACATCTGGAACTGTTAAGAACAGACCAGGCAGAGAAGTACTTTCAATACCAAACAGAGCATTTTGTGTTTGATCTCAGAGATAACTGGGAACCACTGGAACTTAGTGGGGAAGGTGTTTGTTTGTTTACTGGGGATTAGGGTGACATGATCAGAATTATGCTTTAGAAAAAAACACTTTGGTGTCTCAGTGGAGGATTAATGTAGCATGGTGGGGGACAGGGAGAGATATGAATAATCAAAATTAGGCCAGTCCAGTCAAGAAATGATGAGAGCATGCCTGATCTGGGCTGGGATTATATGAATGGAGAGGAAATAGATGGGAAAGATTTTTTTTTTAATTTAAAACTCTTACCTTCCACCTTAGAATCACACTGTGTATTGGTTCCAAGGCAAAGGAGTGGTAAGAACTTTTTGGGATTTTTTTCTCTATTTATATGGTGTTTGAATATCAATTTGTCATTTATTTCTTAAGTATCTGTGACATCAATCAGCACCAATCCTCTACCTTGATTTGGATACAAGGTACAAGCTACCTCCTCTATTTCTTCTAAGAAGGATATAGGGCCTCACACATTTCTCATAGGGATATAAAATATTCTACTTGTATTCCAGAAGTAGATATTCCAATCCTCTTATCTCTTCAAGTCTCCCAACCAAATCTTCTTCCCACTTCTCTCTGGATTGGGCTTCATCCCACAACTTGCTTTTATGCCAACAGTGCTAAGGACCCTTGAACTAGACCACCACCACCATGCAGTTACATTCAAACCCTTCTAATACCCTGAGGTAACCCTTTTGAAGGAAAATAGATTTTCTTAAATACCACTCTACCTGTCAAGTCCCCATCCAGGATGCTTTCTAGGAAGATGAGTCGCTCATAGAAATGATGTTTTTACAGTTTGTGTACCCATTTCCTTTATATGTAAAATAAATAATATCACAGATGCTAAGATATGAAATTTAAAAATAAATAATAAAACATAACACAATGTACAGGTAAAGCCATGTTATTCTTTTCGAACAATGTCATGTTGAAGAATGGGCATGCCATTAAAAGAACTTTGAAAAATAAATAAAAATAAATAAAAATAAAAAAATAAAAATAAAAATAAAGAACTTTGAAGGGAAGGAAACCTGCAAGAGAAGAAAATTTGTGTATTTAGGGCAACCCATAATTCTAGACTAGGCTTCATTGCTACTTGGTCATTCATAAATGTTTGTATAACACTAAAATACTCCCTGCTCAGTTTCTGACTCAATCCTCACTTCTCTTCAGATAGAGAAATCCTATTCTCTTCTCCACTTGAAAGTAGTTTTTATAAACTCTTTAAATACATCGCCATCCTTGGAAAGGCATTCCCAAAGAGTTAACTCTTAATGTGAATACCAGTTCTCTTTAAGCCAGAAAACTTTGACCTCATCAAACTGGTTATATTTGGTCCGTATAAACCAGATCAGAATATTATGTACTCATCCAGATATGGTGCTCTCTAACATACTTCTGGCTTATACATTAAGATAGCCCAAAGGTGTGACACAGCAGTTACAAAAATCTTCTGAAAGCAACAAATCCTCATGAAAAGCTTCACCTTTCCCCAACTTCAAGTTGCAATGAAGGACAATAGCTGTCACTAGAGTTCTCAGCCAGGCTTGCCAATTTTCTCAAACCAATCAGAAATCATATAGCTAAACCCTTCTCTCAGCTCACTTCCTTTGCAGCTTTTCTGTGACCTTGCTATGTCTTCAGCTCTTCTCACATTCCTCTTCCCTCGCTTCTCTCTACCAAATGCTTCTTGACCTTCTCTTCTCTGTTGCTATTCTCAGTGGTGTAAATGGGAGCCTCCTGACTCTCAATGACTTTCCTTTCACTTAAAAAATTACAGCTCCCCACATTTCTCCTATCAAATCAATAGCTCTTTTGAAGTCATACTGACGACTCCAAATGTTTATTTGATTTTTAATTTCTTTAGATTTACACTCTGCTATAAAATACTTGTATGTAAATTAAAGGACATAGACATCATGCCTTATTCCAGAAACCTCCAAATGGCATCAGTTCTTTTTTAGTGCTCTTTATACATTCTTCATTTATGGATCATCCCTTACTGAAAGAGGGAGATATGGATTTCATCACACTCATATTTCTCTAGTTTTTAATAAATAAGAAATAATTATCACCTCTTTAATATTAAATTGTCTCTATACTAATGAGATATCCCCCCACATTGTTGATAACTGTATTGAGTTTTTAATTCTACACTAAAAATAATTTTATTCCTAAAACTTTCCAAAATCCAAACAGAAAGCTTTTTCTTCTTATGTATGTTTTGGCAGTTTAAGTTTAAATAAGTTCTTTTGAAGGCAATGAGGCAATCCAGTAAATAAAGAGCCAGGCCTGGAGATGGGAAGTCCTGGGTTCAAATCTGGATTCAGATACTACTTAGCTTTGTGATACTGGGCAAGTCACATACCCCCATTGCCTAGCCCTTACTACTCTTCAGCCTTGGAACCAATGCGGGAAATGCTTGGAACCAATAAAGGAAAGGTTTTTTTTAAATAAATGAAGCTCTTTTAAGATATAATATTTATCCATAACAGTGCAAATATCTTACATCTATTCATACTAAATAAAAATCTCTTCCTTTGTATAAAATCACATTTTTCTTCCCTTATCCTCTATGTTCTTTAGAAAAGGGGTCACACACTGAAAATGTTAAAAAACAAATGTATTGATTGTCCATTCCTTTACATACATACAAAATGAAAGTTATGTAAAACCAGCATCTACCATTCTGCATAATGGAGAAAAACTACTGACCTTTATTGAAGACCAGGGATAAAGCAAGCATGGTCATGGCTATTATGATTATCTTATAGAGTTGTAGAAATGATAGATATAATGATAAGAAAATTAAAACAAATTGATGAAATAAAGATAAGCAAAGATGAAACACAATGATCACTTTTATTGATGATAAAATGGCTTATCTAGACAACCCTAAAAAGTAAACTGAAATTTTAATTAATAGCTTCAATAAATTGACAGGATATAAAATCAATCTAAAAAAGTACTTGCTTCTATGTAAACTTAATAAATATAGTAAACCTAATAAAACTAAGCAGAAATAAATAGAAAGGGAAATCATATTCATAGAAACTACAGAATACATATAATATTTGGTTATACAATTGAGAACTAAACCCAAAAAAGTCATCAAATGGTATGTAGTCTTTTATGCAATGATAACAGTAGATATAAAATAAAAAAAATAAGGTACCCATATGTAGCAAAATATTTTAACAACACATTTTTAAAAGCACAGAATGGGAAAGAAAGTTTCAAAATGATTGAACAAATTAGAGAATGAATTTATTGAATGAATAAATGAAAATGAAATTAATACGATGGGAGACCACACTGGAAGGAATTGTGAGAAGCATGGATTCAAATGAATGCAGAAGGATTTTTTTGAACAGATACAAAAATAAAATGAGTCAAACTTTTTTTTATAATAACATTCCAAAGAAAATCAGCTGTAAGAGACTTAAAAATTATGAACAATGCAAGGGCTAACTCCAACTCCAGAACACTGAAGATCAGTCATATATTTCACACCATTTGGTATAGGATGATTTAAGGAGGACTGTATGAAAATAACAAAGAAAAACGTATTAGGACCTAGCTCTCATTATCCTCAGAACTATTTGCAAATTGCATTATTGTTCCTGGATTTTTTAAATTTAATGTTTTCCAAATGGAAAGTG
Source organism: Gracilinanus agilis (assembly GCF_016433145.1). Classification (NCBI taxonomy): domain Eukaryota; kingdom Metazoa; phylum Chordata; class Mammalia; order Didelphimorphia; family Didelphidae; genus Gracilinanus; species Gracilinanus agilis. Next base: position 623,341,541 of record NC_058132.1, on the reverse strand, counting down.
GAAAGCTAATCATTAAGTTTTTGAAACTTTTCAAACTCTATTTTCTTGGTAATCTGGAAATATGAAATATCCAAGTCTTTGATTTAGTGTAGGTATATGTAATTTACTTACACACACACACACACACACACACATGCACACACATGCACACACTTAACACAATTCAATTCTGCACTTGATCTATAATTTTTAATCTTTAAAAGTTGTATGGGTACACTGAGAAGTTAAAACAATGTGCCCAAACTGCACGGCTAGTATGTGTCTGAAATGAGATTTAAATTCATATTTTCCTGACTCCACAGCTTCCTCTCTCAATCTATTCTTCCATGCTGTCTCCTTTGAAAGTAACAATTCATTTCAATGACTTTATATGTATACATATATACATAGATAGGAGTATTGATATATACCTAATTTTTCCTTCAGATGATATCAATGGATGCATTTATAGTTGACAGATCTAGCTTTTGCCTAAATACAATATCAGGTTTTGAAAACCTCAACATTTCCCTCAAGGCAAGGCTAATTGAGTCATTCCTTTTCCAAGATGGAATTAATTCCTGGTACTTCCCTTGAAACCAAAAAGCCCTCTTATAAAGTGAAACTTATTACTGCAAAACAGACTTTTGTGCAAGAAAAGATTAAATAATTGAATTTGGAACACCATGCATTCCTTCAGTGATATTAAATATTCCCTCCAAGGAGAACATCATCAGTCCACTGTATGGGTCTCTATGTCTTTATAAAATAGTTTAATAATTAAGATGAAACGTGTCATTTTTCTAATCATGTGAATTCTCCTCAGACAACAGAATCTTTTTAGTTCTCTTCATTTTAAGGACTTCAGGAGGGGAAGAAATGAAAATGTAGGCATGCAGAATACTGGGATGAAAGGATGAAAGAAATATTCATGACTATATGTCAGGAGTCAATGGTATCTGTGAGCATGTGGGCATGTGTGTCTCTGAGTAGGTATATGAATGTTTATATTTACATGCCCATACTTCCTTGTCTATAATGGTCATCATATATGTGTTTGGAAAGGGTGCCAAAGATAAGTCAAAGTCTGAACTGAAGGCAGTCATTAACTTAAAGTAATCCTCCCCTGAACTGAAAACAACTTTCTTATGTTTCCAACTGCCTGTTTTCCAAGTGCTGCCTGTAAAGTAAAAAATTACACTTCAGGGGAAACCCACTAAGCATCCATCAATTCTTTTGAAGACCATCCCCAAATTTAGAGTAGCTCAGATCATATTTCTAAAGGCAAAAGTTTCAATTTTTGAAATGTTATAAATTCCCACAACCATGCATAAAAAATCAACTTGCTATACTGTGGCTTTGACTAGGACGCAGTGCAATAGTGTCTTCTAGTATATGTTAGACAGAACAATCATATATTTATGAATAAAGAAAATCTACCCATAAATTGCTAAGAGATGTGACTCTAATGTCAGCTTTACCATACATGGAGTTCTATAATGTGCTCTGCTGGGCACTTTAAACTATCTTAAGTCTTTAGACTTAAGATAGTTTAAAGTGCCCAACAGACATTAATTGACAATATTATGATTTATTCCCCTGTCCTTATCCCACAACGAGTAAATTCTATATTTCCCAAGTTGTCATCTCTGCTGGTAAAACCCTGATCCAATAATTTAAAGAAGGAAAGAGTTTCTTCCCCAAAATGAAAAGAGAAATAGTCTCATTTAATTCTTATACTTTGCACTTCTTGCATGACATAAATTATCTCTGTTTTAAGTTTAAAAGCTATGAGGGAGGCAGAAGTACTGTCTTTGGAATTCTTTTGTAGAAAACATTACCTATGAAAAGTTTGTTTGCTTCAACCTGTGGCATGGAGATAGGAACAAGGACTGAGGTGGCGTAAGATTCAGTAAGTTAATTAACCAGCACCTACTAGGTTCTAGGCCCTACTAAAATAATAATATACTAATTGTGCTTTGGGCTTAGTGTCCTTATGTATAATTTAGTTATTTCTTTCTTCTATTTTCAAAACATTCTTCTGGGGTTTTGTTGCTTAGGTGTTCCTAATTTTGACATTTTGTGTCCTTATAAAACATCTTTAATTGATGGGGATAGGGTAACAGATACATAAAAGAAGTATTTTATGTGGAAAAAGCAATATTAGAGGAAAGCAGATTTTTTTTAAATAATTGAGGTTGGTCTTGTGCCGTGGAGCAAGAGTTAGTGTTGGAACAGGAAAGTCTGGGTCAGTTTACTGCCATAAACATTTATTAAATACCTACTACAAATCCTTTTTTTTTCTTTTTTTTACAATTACAAATTGTAAATCCTCAGACACTTATTAGTTGTGTGACCCTGGGCAAGTCATTTCACTCCTGTTGCCTCAGTTCTTCATATATAAAATGAACTAGAAAAGGAAATGGCAAACTTCTTAGTAACTTTGCAGAGAAAACCTTAAATCAGGTCACATAAAGTCAAGCATGACTAAACAAAAACAACAACAAAACATGTTTCAGGGAT
>NC_058132.1:623283459-623338730 GCF_016433145.1 Gracilinanus agilis | reverse complement strand
TATGGAATCAGAGTTTCACTTTTTTTAAGTGTTTGGAGGGGCAGTTAGGTGGCGTAGTGGATAGAGAGCCAGACCAGGATATGGGAAGAACTGGGTTCAAATCTGGCTTCAAATAGATCCTACTTGTATGACCCTAGGAAAGTCATTTACCCCCATTTTTTAGCCCTTGCCCTTGTGTCTTAGAGGTTTTACTAAGACATAAAGTAAGGATTAAAAAGGGGGTAAGGAAGGGAATAAGTATGCAATAGCTATCAGGAAAATGATGCATTCTAATAATGATACCTTTGGAGAACCTCAAAGTTCCTAGAATACTTATCTTCTGATTCAAGTATTACAATTTTTCACCCCTGTACTTTAGCCAGGGCTAAAATCTATCAGGTGAAATTACCAAGAAAAAAAATAATTTGTTTCCAATAAAACATGATGTTGAGCCCTTGTCTCTTATGAGAATATAACTTGGTTTACAGAATTTTCTTTCTCCAAGCCTTTCCTTGTCAAAACCAGCATTAATTTCTATTCTCTTTTCTCATATTCTTCCTGGAGGTCTTGCTCTAAGCATATTATAAGCCAAGCATGAATATTCTGTCATGTATGTCCAAATCGGCAGTTTTCTGAGCACAGCTTCCCACTAACAGCATTTGTTTGGGGGGCAAAATTAATGGAGACACATATGTTTTGGCCAACAGTCATTTCTGCTATTTCAATAAATTATTAAAATGAAATTCAAGGTGAATTGTAAATTGAAAATGAAGTTGTCTCCTTGAAGCTATTTTAAATTTTGAGAGAGGCTTTTGGAGGAAATTTATCAGGCTGCTTATATTTTACTCTGGCATTTTTGCTTGTTGTGCCAAATATATTCTTCTAGCCAGGATGCATTTTTAGTAGTGAAAAGAAATGCCCTGACTTCTTCTATAACAATTTCTTATCCTTATCTGCCCTTTTGAACATTTTACAATAGCTGTCCTTTAGTTGAAGATTAAGACCATCCTCTACTCTGCTTAAAGAGTATCAGCCATAGCCAGAGAAAGAAACTAGTGCCTCAACTAATCTATAACCATCTTCCCAACATTTAAAACCATTTCTAGAGGAAATATTACCTTGAAAGTTCCAATGGGTTTCTCACCAGTCACTCATTCTGCCATGATGGGGGTTGAGTAACCACTGACATCTGTTCACTGCAATTCCTTCCTCATTATGAAAGCTTAATTCTGATGCTGACTGACTGGTCCATTTCTGTTTGCGTTTACCCTGAGTGGCTTTTGCAAAAGGCCTTCCTGTGGTCAACATCTGTCTGTTAACCTCAAATAAAGACCAGGAATTGAGCTTCCTAAAATATGACATCTTTGCTAAGGTAGGAGAGGAAAAGAGACTTTAAACTTTTGAAAAAATAAATTGCTGATGAAGGGATATACTGAAAACTCCCTTGTAAAAGGATTTGTTTTTGAAAGACTAACTGCTTATGTCTTTCCATGGTGCTACCAAAACCAACCTTAAAATTCAGGGAGGGTGGTATTGTAGAGGGGAAGCACAAGGGAAAAGTAAGCCATTTTAAGGCAATTTTAACAAGAAAAATATTTAAAGTTATTCTAGGATGTAGTATAAGCTGTTGTATATATGTTTATATGTGTGAGTATGTATGTTTGTATATGTTGTCAACTAAAATTGTGAATCGACTTCATGAAATACAAAGTTAATCTCTTGGGTCTTTTTTGCATCCTATGGGAACAAATTTTAACCTCTGGAAGTGGAAGCTCTGAAGAATTAAAGCCAATAGACTTCCAGAGTAGCTGGACCCCATTCACCCACTTATTCATGCATTCATTCAACAAATATTTCTTAAATACCCATGGTGTGTCAGTCACTGATAGATTCTATAGTATGCAAAAATAGCAATAGCCCCTTTCCTCAAAGAATTTATATTCTAATGATAGAATTCCTGTATTTGTTCTTCCAATATTCACTTTCATAAATGGATCAATGGGCAAAAGAACTTTATTCTTAAGATATTATCCCTGGTCTTGTCATTAGTAGATTCACCTTCAGGGAGATGAGGAGCCCATGAACAAGATTTGAATTAAATAATTGATTGACTACCACCTTCCAAATTTATGTTATGATGAATATGAATTATTTCCCTGCAAATGTGACTTTATTCAGAGTACAAAACATCCAACTGCTCACTATATTTAACTCTTCTCCCTCCTTTCATTTCTTTCCTTCCCTCTTTCTTTCCTTCTTTCCTTCCTTCCTTTCCTCTTTCCTTCCCTTCTTCCTTCCCTCCTTCCCTCCTTCCCACCTTCCTTTCTTCCTTCCCTCCCACCCTCTTTTCCTCCTTTCCTCCTTCCTTCCTTCCTTTTTCCAATTCCTATCTCTCTGCTTTTTCTTTTACTTTCTCTCTCCTTTAAAATCAGCGTCTTACCTATTTTCACATAGACAGACCAAACAGTTTCTGATTCTCTGAAATGATTTCCAAAAAATAGTGATTTAAACTAATCACAAACCCAAGAGGAAACAAAAATTAGAGAAGATTATTAAGGCATTTTCTGCTGTTTAATCTCCCTCCCTTATCGGCACATTAACCTTGTTTTCTCTGCAGGATCCCTAAGTCGTAGAGCAAAATTAGGTCAGGAATTCAGATCAGATCAGATCAGGTCAGCTGACTTTGTCCAACAAGACCTTTCCAGACTCCAATTTAAGGCATGTTTTTGTTGGGGATATTTGTGGTGTTTATGTTTGTGTATGGGGTTTAAGGTGGGGCATAGAGGAAATTATGGTCCTTTGTTCCCTTATACTGCTCTAAGGATGCCACAAGGTAAATTTTCCAGTACACCTAATGGTTTTAAATAACATGACACTTCTCTGCATGACTTTCTGTGTAAATATAGATTATTACTGTATTTCTGAACTTCCTCGATTAGACAACAAGCCACATAAATTAAAGTTATTTGTGATCAAAGAAAGGGATATGTCACATCAAACAAAATGGAATGAATCCATCAGATTATGTTTTCCTTATGCTCACTGAGGTTCAAAGTCCAAAGTACAGCATAATTCCATAAGGTCTATTTAAGAGACAGGATTTGTGCAATGTGTAGCATTTTTCTGATGAGAACTCATTATATGAGTGTCTTTGAGAGAAAGCTATAATTTAACAATCTTAACAAATTCAGTTGCTGATATCATCAGCATCTGCTCCACAAGTAACATGTAGCACAATTGCACAGATTTTATTATTGTTATTATTATTAATAATTTATCATTTTAATAGCTAGACCAAATGTTTTCTGACCTTTTCTGATTCATTTTGAAGACTGATAGAGTGGAATCTAGAAAGGCAAAAATTAATAAGTGCAAATATGTAAATAAAGTTGCATATTAAAAAAAAGATCCAGGGGTAATCTCATTTCAGTTCTGACTGTCACTTTTAAATAGAAAATATAATCTTGTATAGATCCCTTGGGAGCACCCACAGGGAATAGAGCTGTTTCTAATCAGGCTAAGTAGCCCTTTCTGTCACCACTGCTTTGCTGCAATCAAGATACATCTTCCAGATCATATTCGATTGGTGGTGGGAGGAGCAGAATTAGGGGTAGTCGTTTGTTTTATTGGAAAAGCTTTAACCCAGCAAAAAAGTATTCAATGAGAAGTACCCCATGCTTAGATTTGCTCCCTTGTTTCACTTAACATATAGTAGTTAGATTGTTGCCAGGGTATTTCTGGATAATATCAAGCTGTCCATAATAAGCAAAAACTTGAATGAAAGCCAATCATGTCAATCTAGTACAAAATTGCAAAATCCAGATGGCCTGATTCTTGGAAATGGGTTAGAAAAAAACAAAATATAGTTTAGATGTCTCATAAGATCTAGTAGTCACCATTAGGCATTCATAGTCCCATTCTGGTTAATTCAACAAACATATCTTAAGGAAATAATACATGCCCGGTATTATTCTAAATAATGGAGCTACATAAACAAAAATGAAATAGCTCCTGCCCTCAAAGATCTTATAATCTACTGGAAATACATAATATGTACTCATAAAGGTAAATAGAAAGTAATATATAACAATTTCAAGAGAGAAAGAATCTAAACTCTCTGCTTGATTTTATGATCAAGTTGTTCCTAGAGAACATTGTGCCTTCTAGGAAAAGGATTTTTTTAACTATTCAAAGATATTTTATTTTATTTTTTAAACCCCTACCTTCCATTTTAGAATCAATACTGTATATTGGTTCTAAGGCAGAAGAGTGGTAAGGGCTTGGCAATGGAGGTTAAGTGACTTGCCTAGGGTCACACAGCTAGGAAGTATCTGAGACCAGATTTGAACCCAGGACTTCCCATCTCTTGGCCTGGCTCTCAATCCACTGAGAGATGCAACTACCTCCTCAAAGATATTTTATTTTCTCAATTACATATTATAACCATTTTCAACATTTTTTAAAATTCTAAGATCTAAATTGTTTCCCCTCAGACATAGTAAGCAATTTGATCTGGGTTATACATGGAAAACATACATCCATACTGGTCATTGTAATGAGAATACTCCTATAAAACCAAAACTCTGGGATATCAACCCAAACACAACCACATTCAATTTACATACTAAGATTTTATAACACAGATTATGGGTATTTGAAATTAGCTTCATTTATGTGTGCGATAGGATTTCATAAATAAAAATAATAAACTTCTTTAACCAATGCCTAAACAAACCCATTAGACTTAGCAATAGCAGGCTTGATAATTGTGTTTTCCCTTCTAATGCCCATTCCCCAAAATTATTTGAGGAAGTAAAGTCAGTTCAGCTAAGAAGAGTGCTTATTTGAGCACTTTGTATTTGCAAGTTGTTTTCTTTTTCTTTTTCTTTTCTTTTTTTCCAGTAAGCATTCCACTGATAAATCCCATTTAAGGCACAGGACTAGGGTACAAAGGATGTTAATAGTGAATCTAGGCTTATATCATATTCTGAATCAGAAATTAGGCTATAGATTCCCAAAATGTTTAGACCAGTGATGGGCAAACTATGGCCCGCCAGCCAGATGCAGCCCCCTGAAATGTTTTATCTGGCTGCACAAAATTATTCCTAATCTGATGATGAGTAGGATACAATACAATGAAACTTCTACAGAGTTGCCTTAGAAACAGACTGACAGATGAGCATTTCCTTTCTTTTGGCCCCCTCTTTAAAAAGTTTGCCCATCACTGGTTTAGACCATTGGACATATTACTTGCTAGCAGCACTGAGACATTTCATTTTTCTAATTATCTCATTTCAATTTATGTACAAGAGGCATTTCAAAGAGCATCTTCTCAAGAAGGACCAGCTTCAGAAACTCTGATCCCAATTTTACAATGATCATTAGAGTTTAAGATCTTACAGCTAGAGGGGTCTTTTGAGATCGTCTATTCTAAGTTCTCTCATTTCTATATAATGCTTTGCATACCATGGATTGCCAAAACCATAACTTGTACATTTCACACAGAAACACCATCTATGACCTTTCCAGGTTAAATAGACTCCATTTGTGGTTTGCTATTTTAACAATTTTTTTCTCATCTAGTGTATCAGACTATATGTCTTCAAAGGCAGTCAGAAATAAATATGACAACTTTTTGTCTGTTTGCTTCAAATAGAGAACATTTCAAATTTCTTCTTAGAAGTTAAAGGAAGTGCAAGTTAAATATCCAGGCAGAACTGTTTTCATTGCAGATGTGAACCTAGAGGTTCTATTAAAGTCAATATGCATTTGAAACATCTCTGTGGCTTAAAAGCTAGCCATTCCTTTTTGTTTTCATCAAAAAGATGAAAATATCAGTCTTTAAAAAGTATAGCAACCCAGAGCAAAGCATTTGGAAGGCAGGGAATAATTTTTTGATATTCAACTAAGCGGCACAGTGGATAGAATTCTGAATCTTTTGTCAGGAAGAGTCATTTTCCTGAGTTCAAATCTGGCTTTCAAGACTTACAAACTATGTGACCCTGAGCAAGTCACTTAATTTTGTTTACCTCAGTTTTCTCATCTGTAAAATGAACTATAGAAGGAAGTGGAAAACTACTACAATATCTCTGGCAAAAAAAGGATTATCTCATTTAAATACATATCTTCTGTGTTCTCCACAGGAACTCTGGAATATAATTACTTAAGATATAATTGCTTCCATAAACTAAATGAGAAAACAGAATAAAAATGATTAATGATTTGGCCATAGTCATATAGTTTTTGTCAGAAACAGAATTCAAATCCACCTCCATTTTAGACTCCGGGCTCACATTGCTCACCAGTGTTTGAATGATTATAAACATTACATAATTATTGAGATTTTGGTAGAAGAAATACAACTTCAACTTTACAAATTATAACCATTAACCAAAAAAGCAAAATAGAACAACAAAGAATTTGTTAGATGGTCACAAGCATAATTGATCATCAAGGATAATACTACTCATCATTCCCTTTATTTTTTATATTTCTTGATATCTTCCTTCCCTCTTCCAAGAAGCCAGTATCAGAAACCCTTCAGAGTACATGACATCTAAAGTCTCAATCATTATTAATCACTAAGATCTCTTCTATCAGGACAAAATGAATCCCATATGTTAGATGGCCTAAATAATAAAATTATTGTTGGTGTTATTCTTATTAGTAACAATAATAATGCAGTTGTTGTCACTCCAATGAACAGGAGTATTTATTTTATATTACTGAACTAGAAAAAAATAATAAAATTATTTGGAAAAACAAAAGGTCAAGAATATCAAAGGAAAATTTTAAAAAGGTTAAAGAAGGAGGTCTAACAGTGACAGATTTCAAATTGTTCTATAAAGTAGCAATTATCAAAAAAACCTTCTACTGGCTAAGAAAGAGTAAAGAGATCAGAGGAACAGAATAGACATACATAATGAACCCTCTTAAAATATCATGATGACCTTCTGTTTAACAAAGGTAAATTTCCATGTTTTTGGAATAAGAATTAAGTATTTGTTAAAAATTATTGGGAAAACTGGAAGGAAGTTTGGTGGAAACTAGATATAGATCAATTTCTCAACATTTTGTAAGATAGGATCAAAATTCATGCATGACCTATGTATAAAAGGAGATATTATAACAAATTAGAACAGAGAACATGTTACTTATCATATTTATGGAGAGGAGAAGAATTTATGAATAAACAACAGAAAGCATTGTGAAGTGTAAAGTGGATAATTTTGAATACATTAAATTGAAGAGTTTTTGTATAATACAACTAATGTAGCCAAAATCAGAAGGAAAGCAATAAGTTTGGGAAAATTTTGTGGACATCTTCTCAGATAAAAGTGTAACATTTAAAACATATACAGACCTTTGTCAAATATATGAGTATGAGTCACTTCCCAATTGATAAATGATCAAAATATATGAACAGAGAGATTTCAGTCAAAAAAATCAACACTATATATAAGTATATGTGAAAATGTTCTAAATTATTATTGATCAGATAAATGAAAATAAAAACAACTCTGAGATACTACCTCATACCTATCAGATTAGCTCAACTAATAAAAGGACAAAATTACAAATGTTGGAGAGAATTTGTGAAAAAAAAAGGAACATTAATACATTGTCGGTAAAATGGCAAACTGATTCAATCATTTTGGAAAGAAATCTTAAATTATACTCAGATTTATAAAAAATGTGTATACTTTTTGATCTTTCAATAATACTATTAGGTTAATTTCCTAAGGTGATCAAGGAAAATAAATTATAAGTTCTAAAATATTTATAACATTTTTTGTGGTGGCAAAGAACTGGAAACTGAAGGAATGTCCATCAAATGGGAATTGGTTGAACAAGATGTGGCATATGATATATTGTGCCATAAGAAATTACAAACACAATGATAGCAAAAATACTTGGAAAGACTTATCTTAAATGATGCAAAGTGAAGTGAGCAAAACCAGGAGAAAGTTGTACACAGTAACAAAAGTAAAATGTGATAAAGTATGTACAACCTAAAATATTATCTACTTGCTTAGTTGGTGTGGTAAGGTTAGTAGGAAAGGGAAAAAAAGAATAAGACAGATTTTTTTAAACAGAGTTAATGTGAGAATTTTATTCTCTTGGATAAACATATTATAAATTATTACATATTTATAATAAAGTATATGTATTACTCTCATGTCATATATGGTTATATATAATATAAAGATATATGTATGTATGTGTGTGTATAATATCTAAAACAACTCAAAAAAACTAAGAAATATAGGCAAGCAAACCTGAAAAATTGCATTTCTCATTGAAAAATTTTAAAACTTGTGACATTTAGGTGAGGGATAAGTGTTGGGAACAATGAGCTTTAACCTGAAGTCTTCAAATTATGCTATATATTGTGGTTATGCAGATATAAATATGATAGGATTTATTTCATGAATAGAACTAGCCAGTATTTATTCAAACATAGAACCCTGTCTCTATCTTATGGCAAGTTTTATTACTGCCAGTCATTAGAAAAGGATTTTTTCTAGATGACAATTTTGGAGGAACAGTTTCACATCAGTATTCTAATCCTCAACATCTTATAACTCAATTTCTTTAGTAGAGGGGGAAGAATTAAAAGATCTAACTATATATATATATTCAATGTAGTGCTAAATTTTGTTTGTTTTGGCATAGATCTTTTATCTTCTTCCCCATTTTCTTGTCTGCAATCACTCTCCATATAATGGTTCCATCAGGGGTGCCTACTCCTAAGTTCAAATCCATCTTCAGACACTCACTATGATCCTGGGCACTTCACTTAAATTCTGTCACCTTTGGTTTCCTCCACAATAAAATAAAGATTATAATGGCATTTACCTCCTAGGTTTGGTGTCAGGATCAAAGGGAACGATATTTGTAAAGGGCTTAGCACAATGGCTGGTACAGAGTAGGTGCTTAATAGAAGTTGTTTCCCTTCCTTCCTTAAAAAAAATGCCTTGCATTTGATCTGGCCATCCTTTACCCTTTATCTCTCCTTCTATTCTTGGCTACACTCTTGAGAAAGGTATTTAAATTAAATTCTCCCTTCCTTTTCTCCTCTCACTCACTTCTAAACCCTTTTATCTAGCTTATTACATCATCATTCAACTGAAACCATTTTTTCTAAGCACTAAGAATTTCATAATTGCAGGATTAAATGGACTTTTCTCAGATTCATCCTCTTTGACATCTCATTCTCCTTTAATATGTCTAGCTGTTTGACCCTAGTCAAGTCATTTATGCCCGATTGCCTATCCCTTTCTACTTTTCTGCTTTGGGAGTCATTCTTAGTATTGATTCTAAGACACAAGATAAGGGTTTAAAAAAAAATGTCAAATCACAATCTCTGCAAGAAGCATTTCCTGACCCCTAATAGACTTCTCTTCTAGTGTTTCCCCTCTAATATTGCCTCCCCTTTACATTGGATATATCTTACATAGATTCACTTTTATGTGGTCTTATCTGTTATTAAAATGTGAGTTTCTTGAAAATAGACATTATTGTTTTTTTTTGTTTGGTATCATTTTGTTTTCTTTTCTTTGTATTATCAGTAATTAGCACAGTGTTGAACATAATGCTGATTAAAATCTATTAACCAAATGACAGCTTAATTGTGGTTTGTTTTTGTTTTTTTAGTTCAAACCTGCTTCATCTCAGACTCTTCAGTAATCTCTTCTGCATCATCACTGGGTTGGACCTGCCTCAATCCAAAAGCAATTTCTTGATTACAATTTCAAACTGTCTCTTTGCAAGCACCTCTTTTTTATTTTTAAACCCTGCCTTTCCATCTTAGACTGAATACTCTGTCTTAGTTCCAAGGAAAAAGAGTGATAAGGACTAGGCAATGGGGGTTAAGTGGCTTGCGCAGGGTCACACTATGAGGAAGTGTCTATGGTCAGTTCTGAACTCAGGACCTCATCTCTCTGGGCCTGGCTCTCAATAGCCTGAGCCACCCAGATGCCCCCCCTTTGCTAGGACATCTAATGATAAACTGACTGATTGATCCCATAGGTCCCAAAGGATCTTTCTCCTAAAATCCATAACCAGGAGCTTCTGAGTTTAGGATCATTAGACCTAAGACTAGTTCCACCTGAAGCTCCTAGAAGATGAAAGCCTCGCCACAGGCTGACAATGTGGGAAATAACTTCCTCCCACATCCTTCAGTTTATGTTGTGTCTCACAGTGTGATCACATACATTCCTTACTGGATTGTGACAGCCCTCTCCAAGTCCCTGGGTCCCACCCTAAGGTCCTAACACACACAGACACTGAAAAATGAACTCTGAATATGTGTATATTTACATTTACGTAAAGAATATGTTAATATATTTAATATACATAATATATAATAAAATATATATTATAATATGCATTATAATATATAAATAAATATAAATAGTTAAATATGCAGCATATATATACCATAAACCATAAAGTGTTCTACATAAATACACCCACCCTTAAAGTAATATGTGTCTGCTTTTTTTTGAGGGGGGGTAAAGTTTTATGATAAGTAGCATATACATGCATTATATATTTGCATATGTTAATAGTTTAAAATTACATTAAAGTTCTTGGGAAATAATACATAGCACATATAAATTAAATGCATGCTAACATATGGCATTTATGTAGCACTTGGAGGTTATAGTGTTATACACATGTGACCTCATTTGCAACCCGAGGTCTAGAAAGTGGGAATAAAGTTAATAGATACAGGAGAGGTGGTATGATAGGCAAAAGCAGGCACTATAGCTAAGTAGCTAGATGATGTTGATACTGATGAAGGGAGGAAGAGGAAAAAAAGGGGAAATAATAAAAAATATATCTAATTATACATGTAATATATATAACCTGATATAACTTCAAAACCCTAATATAGCAATATATTGAATATACTATATATTTTATTCATTTAATGTATCCACAGGTGTAACTATTAAAACATGTATTGCATATGTGTATTTATACATGTATCTCTGTGTATATAGATATGAGTGGGAGAAAGAGAGAAAAGAGAGAGTGAGAAGGAGGAAGAAAAAAGGAGGGAGAGAGGGGGAAAGATAGAAAGAAACAGAGACTCAGAGAGAAACAGAGACAGAGAGACAGAGAGAGAGAGACAAAGAAAGACAGAGAGAGAGAGAGAGAGAGAGAGAGAGAGAGAGAGAGAGAGAGAGAGAGAGAGAGGGGAAGTGAGCTCTTGGCCACAAACTGTCACACACACACACACACACACACACACACACACACACACACACACACACACTCTTAACTGATTTTGCTGGAGGCATTAGAATCCCTACATTCCTAGCATGTTTCAGTTCTGCTCCCTAGAGAATTATCTAAATGTCTTTGTAAATTATTTCTCTTTACCAAGTTTATTGATAGCATCATCCTTTTCCTGCCACCTCTTGCTTTTTCAGTCAACCTTTCTCCCATTGTTCTGACTCTCCCACCCAAATACAAATAACAATTACAAACCAGCTGCATCTAAATTGTTTGCGAAAGTATTCTCAGTAAGAGAGTATATTTAGAAAACACATAAAAGGAAAAGGAAGGCATCCATTCCATAGGGAGAAAGCAATCTATGTAAAATATTTTTGTAGCATCATAGGATTGCTACCTCTCCTCCCTAATCCCTTCTTCCTGCCTATTTCCAAATAGAAATTTTCACTCAGAAGGTTACAAATAATTGAACTTTGGGAGCAATGTCTTTTTGAGATAGTGAAATATATATTTTGACAAAATGCAGTCATTTTGCTAAATCATTAACATGCGAGTTAGATTGATGTTCTTATTTTCACTGTCATTATGAAAATTTTTAAATGCCTAAGGACTTTTCTCCTGGTCACACAACAAAACAGAGACTAAAATGAGATGAAGAGCAGCACAGTGTACAACGAGCACTGGGTTCCTAGCAAAATGTCTATTTTCAATTCTGATCTCTGACATTTATTAGCCTGGGCATTTCTCTTAACCCCTCTGAGCCTCAGATTCCTTGTCTGTAGATCAGTGTCAATAATCTTTATTTAGCTTACCTCATAGGATTTATCACATTATAGATTTAGAAGCAGAAAGTTCATTGGAGGTCATCTCATCCAAATCCTTTCTTAATTACAGATGACAAAACTGAGGCCCTTAAGTGACTAATTTTTGTGAAGTTGCACAGCTAAGTGGTATAAGTGGAATTTGAACCAAAGTCCATTGACTAAATCCCGTAATCTTCCATTCTACTATACTACTTGCTTTATAAACATGAACAAATGATATGGATATTAATATTTTTGTTATTTTATTATCCTTAACCTAGGGCTTTTAATTAAACAAAATGGTTATTTAATTAACAAAGCTGCTAAGTGCTATATATAGGCCTACACCATATGACTAACATACCAGGTAATAGAGAGTTAACTTTTTTGGAGGAAGAGTGTGAGACTAAGGAGTGCGAGAAGCAAGAGTTTAAGTCCTAGGCATGGGAGATGAGGGATGTGCATGGGACACCTCCAGGAAGAATACACAAATTAATACTAAGGAATTTTATAAGGTTTCTCATATAGCTACTGTATGAGGCTAAAGTTTAGCCACTAAACTGTTTTCAGAACTTCCATGAGCTCAAAATGATAGGTCGAGACAAGTAAACAAAACTAGATTGTGTTGGGAAGTATTGACTGGTAGCAAGGCACTTCCCATTAACAGGAACCCCAAATCAGTAAACATTTCAAATAGCCTAACCTGGGTTCCTAAAACTGAGTATTTTGAATCTAGATCCTGGAGCCCTCAAATGCCTAGACTTCTAGTACCTACTTCTTCTACCAGTTCAATCAACTTGAAATTGATTCCACTGCTAATGGAGCCTATCATGCCTGCCTACTCCTCTCTTCCTTCATTAATCTCCTTGCATCTGACCTATTGGTCAAGAGATTTATAGTACTTTGGGGTCCTTGTATTGTTTAACTACAAACCGTTCCTTCTTGGCTTTCTCTGACCTCGTATCCACTCTGAGTCAACACAAAAATGAACGTGAAATAAAAGCAACCTTGCAGAAGTGTATAAGAGAAGGGGAAGTTGGGTTAACTCAGTGGATGGAGAGCCAGGACTAGAGACAGAAGGTCCTAGGTTCAAATCTGACCTCAGACACTTCCTAGCATTGGGACCCTGGGCAATTCACTTAACCCTCATTGCTTAGCCCTTTCCACTCTTCTGCCTTGGAACCAATAGATAGTATTGATTCTAAAGCAGAAGGTAAGGGTTAAAAATAAAAAAATAAGTACATATGAAAGATAGAAGGGTGGTATCAGAAGTAGTCTATGAAGTAGTAATTTCCTCTGATTATTGTACCAATGCTCTTTCTATCCTATTACTCTGCCTCTAGAAATTACTTCAGAGAATAGTTCATCCTTAAAAAAAGTAAGATGATTTTCTATTTTTTAAGTCTATTTGTGAAATGAATGGAAATCAAGCAATCATAACCTCTATAACCATTAGCCTGACTCCTAAATTTAAATATATAATCATGCTAAAAATATTATTATTTTTAAAGGAAGGGCAATTCTTCATAATGCTATCACATGAAGAAATATTTTATTTCAACAAAGAGGGCACTATTTTCAACACAGTCTTCTCTAGCAAAATATCAGCTATGAGTCTTTATCCTATTAGTCTTTTTTTAAAAATATAGACACAATAATTTCCAAATACAATAAAGGAAATGAAGTGAAAGACACAGTTTGATCTGACTCAGGAGTACTGTTTATCCCAGGCTACTCTTGCTGACATACATATAAAAAACAAAGAAGAAGTATAATGCATATAGCATACAGTATTAAAAATTCAAAGAGAGATTAATTGACCAATCCACCAGCAAAAGTTTCCTGTTTAAAACTATAGAAGTAAGTTAGAGAGCCAATCCTTTTCAGGTACTTTGCCAAATTACATCATATGGTTAGATTAAACTATTGGCATAGTTCTCTTTCGCCCAAATACAATATTCCAATTCATCCACCACTACTGGAAGAGACTCAGAAATCAAATTATGAATATGTATACCCACAGATACAAATATATATAAATATATTATATATACATATATGTTCAGGTATGTGATATTAAATGCAGAAAGGGAAAAATGATCCATTCAACTTATTACTTCTATGGCAGGGAACAAATAGCTTCTGACCATATAGCCAGTATCTAGCCAACAGATGCATATAGATATAGATATAGATATAGATATAGATATAGATATAGGTATAGATATATAACCAGGAATCACCTGTTGTGTTGCTAACCCTTCCAGGTATGCCTATATACACACATAAGAAACATTTGGTGCCCATAGAATAAGTCAAGAGTTTGTAACTGCTGCACAGAAGGTTCCCACAGAGGATTTGTCCTCCCCAGTGGTACACAGAATTCCTATCAACACTAAATGAGAATTGGGCACAACATGGGAAGGAACAGAAACTGCCTGATTAGTGATGTGATACCAGTTAAGGACCTTTAAAGTTGAGCATCTTAATCAAAGTTCCATTATTAAACTGTTCTTTTGGTGTATCACAGCCTGTTCTTCTGGATGGTTACCAAGGGAATACTTAGAAATCCACTTGTATTCAGAGAAAGTCAATTCTTACCAAGTCGTTTACCAAATCCATTAGCTAAGGACAAGGATAAGAAAGATACAGACAAATGAATCTCTCTTTCTCTGCCCATCTCTTTCTCCCCTTCTCTCATAATTTTTGCCTCTGCATTTATCTCAGTTTTTCTCTCCATCTCTCTCTCTCTCTCTCTCTCTCTCTCTCTCTCTCTCTCTCTCTCTCTCTCTCTCTCTCTCTGTTTCTCTGTCTTTGTCACTCCTTTTTCTCTTTTTCTTTCTACTTTCACATTATCTCATCATCTATAGCATCCCCTGACAATCCTCCTCCTGCTCCTATAATGATATTCCAGTCTATGCATCTCAAACAGATTCTCTTTTGCCTTGAATGGCTTAGCAAGATTCTATTTATATTTACCGTTTTATTGCTTCTTCTTGTTTGCGGCGTTTTTCATTCTTTTCTTTCAAGTAAGCCAGGTTAGTTTCATTCCGTAAGCGATCATTTTCTCGAGCAATGTCTGATGCATTCTGAATAACCAAGCCATCATAGGCTTTCATTCCCATATCCTCTATGTACTGGAGAAAAGCATCCAAGGTATCCTCCTCTGAATTAGAACTCATCATCTTGCAGGAGATCATGTTAAAAAGGAAGAAACCCTTTCCTGCAAGTGGAAAACACATTATACCTTCATCAGTAAGAAAATAGCTTGCAGTTTATTACAGCTAAAATCTTGTCACTTTCCATTTGTAAAACTTTGGGTAAAAAATATTTGGAAATTTTCCCTGCAGGGAACCAAAAGTTTTGGATCTACTGTTAATAGGTCTTTGCTTAAGTTACAGATGGCAAACACTACTCAATAAAATAATGGTTTTGTGTTTGTTTGGTTGGGTTTTTTAGTTGGGGATAGTGGGGTTAGAACTAGAAGATATCTTACAGATAATCAATTCTAACTCTCTCATTTTACAAATGAAGAATTGTTAATAGAAGTAATCAAATCTGACTCTCTCATTTTACAAATAAATTGAGACCCTAATAATTAAATATTTTGCCGAAAGTAAAAGGGTTAGAAGTTATGAAGTAGCTTGTGAAAGTCAACATTCGGATCAGGAACCTGTGACTATAATTCTTTTTTTTAAAACCCTTAACTTCTGTGTATTGTCTCCTTGATGGAAGAGTGGTAAGGGTGGGCAATGGGAGTCAAGTGACTTGCCCAGAGTCACACACCTGGGAAGTGTCTGAGGCCAGATTTGAACCTAGGATCTCCTGTCTCTAGGCCTGACTCTCAATCCACTGAGCTACCCAGCTGCCCCCTGTGACTATAATTCTAATGCTCTTTCTATTATATTTTTTCTTCTGAAAAGCTATTTCTAGGAAAATGCTGTTCAAATAAAGCAACTGTTGTAAATGCCATACTATTGAAAGATCAAGAATGCATCTTTCTTCTCACTCTAACATCTTTGAGGAGTATACTTTGGGAAAAGGAGGTTATTTGCATGTTTGTTTTATTGGTACATTTTTTAAAATGTTATGTCAAATATTAATGCATTTATGTTCCAACATAAAACAATGGTTTAGATAGATGATAATTACTGTCATGGATGTCATTGTTCAAAACATCATCCTCATATGGTTGATGTATGAAATCAGATCTGATTATTTTTTATAGTCAATCACCATAAAACTTTTTTTCCTTTCAATATCAATAAGAATATATAAATTGAAAATGAACTTTTGTATTCTATTAAATTTTCCAATTGCCACAAAAATTAATAGAACAAAAGTATACAAGCAGTTTTCCAACGACCCAGAAAATTTAAATTGCTAATTATATTTACACAGAAATCATGGCTATGTATGACAGTCTTCTATTTTCTCCAGTAGCAACATCACAAGAAATAATGCTTTTTATTCACATTAAATTTTAATTCAAATATCACAAATATTACCACTTATCACCTCATCAACCCTCATCATATCTTCTAAGATCACATGCAATAATGTCATTTTCATGCTGTAAAAGCTAGTTTAATATGAAGATGTGAATTTAACCGCAAGTAACTTGGAAAAAATGGGAATGTCAACTCTTAGGTCCTTCTTGTATGTAGTTATATGGAGATGGTTATAAAGCTAGCAAAATCATCAAGTAGCTAGACTGATCCAGATTGGAGGGGGAGTGAAGCAGATACTGGCAAAAATACATGACCTCAAACAAATGAGACTATAGCTTTTCTTTATCTCCTTGAGCCCAAGTTTTCTCAGTATAAAATGAATAGATTTGATCATGGGGCTCATGAGGTCCCTTCCGGGTCTAGGTTTATGATCCTATGATTTAATAAATCTTAGGTAAACTAAAATATTTAGTAAAACATTGAATACTAACATATGGTATATGAATGATGTTGTTCTATTGTTCATGCTAGTTTCCCTTTGATAGATGCTCTCAAAGACATTAGAAGCTATATTAAAGTTATGACAATATATTGGCAATAAAATGTATTGACAATCATATGATTAAAAGGCAAGAATGTATTAGAAGAACTCTTTACTAGTTTTAATTCTGTTGCTAATTTACTGAATGATCTTTGTCAAGTAACTTATTATTTTTTTTCCGGACCTCAGTGTCCTTCTCTGTATAATAAGAAAGTTGAACTTTCTATCTATAGGTCTCTGTTGCTCCAGATTTCCCTAATTTTTGAAATTTCATCCTGATAGCCAGTTTGGAAAAGCTAAGGACAAAATTAGAGAGTCTAAAGAAAAGTATTCCCCACACTGTTGCATGCCACTTGCCCCTCTGCCATGGTTGTTATTCAACCTTTATAACTCATAATGGTTTTGGGAATTGATTTCTAAGGCTGCGAAACATAGACAGTTAAGCTCTAAGTTTTCATTTTGCAAACACAAAGTACTCCCTATCTCAACTCTTCTGAGAGAGAGAAAAAGAATAGCCAGCTTTTACATAGAACTTTAAGGTTTGAAGAGTAGGTTTTCAGGTTTCTTATTTTATCCTTAAAATACTAAAACATGACTGCTAATATTATTCTCATTTTCTGTAGCTGAAGAAACTGAGACAAATCAAAGTTAAATGATTGGACCAAGGTCACCTAGTCTACCTCGAATTCTATCCACTATTGCACTTATGTTCAATAATCAGTGTCATTGCAGTCAATGGAAATACCCTAATTTTATCATTTTATCTGCTAAGGGATTTTTTCTATGAATATATATATATATATGTGTGTGTGTGTGTGTGTGTGTGTATACATACATATAAATATATATATACATTTATTTATTTATTTATAAAATTCTTAGGCTATACATGATACTCTTTCTTTACAGAGTTCAAATCACATTCCAAAACAGACAATTTAGACCTAGAGGGTAGTAGAGTTGTTTGTTGCCTAATGGGTTTTTGCGAGGTCTTTTTTTAGCAGTAATGATGTGCTAAATGGGATTGTCCTTTTTAATTTCAATTATTATCTGATGTAATTTAATTGTGTTTTAATGTCTTGAAATCAAACCAGAGGCATAAGTACTAAGAAAAGGTACTTATAGAAAATTATTACTACAAATGGGAGAACTTTTTCAAGGGCAGAGGGGAAGGAGAAGCAATTTATCAAATATTTCCTTTATACTCAAATAATTCATAGAATAAAAACTCAGCCATTATTTGAAATTCTCACTTGCAGTGGACTTTACTATGTAGGAAATCTGGATTTTAAAAGTAATATTTTGATTATATAAACATTAATTTCCACTGTAATTATACAAGCCAAGACACTGTCTTGATGATTTCAGAGTTTCTTGCCTCAGGGCAAAAAGATCACTTCCCTTCTCATTCTAACATAAATGTATTTCTAAATTGGGTGAAGATATTTGGACGGTTGGGGATTTCATTTTAAAATATCTTTTCTTAAAACCATGAAGTGTCAGCCACTCTGCAAAATACAAAGCAACAGCAACTAAAAAGATCCATTGATTGACTCTGGATAATAATGATGATCTTCCTAAGAATTTCTTTTGATTGTATGGAACCTGTCAGCTTTACTGAGAAACAATTGGACATTTTATTTTATCTATTTGCTTAGTGGATACTACTCATTTAATTTTGGTCATTATTTTTGTCTGGACTTGTGAATTCTTGGTGTGGGAACTCCCTTGTGAAAAAAAGTCCCTCCACCAATTAATATCTCTATAAATCATTGTCTTGGAGACTTACCCATATTCCTGTAGGTAATAAGAGTTTGAGGCAGTTCCAGAGCCAGGTATTCCTGACTCCTAAACTTTCTTTCTATTTGCCAGGCAACACTATGTCATCTCAGTTTTGATTTATCGATGTAAGAATAAATGAGGTTTAGAGAACTGTAATAATTTTATAATATTATACATATCTGTCGGAAACTGAGTCTTGGAATCATGTCTTGCACTATACACCTCTATTATACTTTGTCTCACGTCAACAACTTTTTAAAAGTGAAACAGGAACTTCTCAAGTTCCTAGCTTAAACTATAAACATGGATTGGTCTAAAAAAAAAAGAAAAGTTTTATGGTTACACTTATGTAGCCCAAATTAAATACATGTCAACACTACTCATTAATTCCTAAAGGTTTACTAACCTAAATTAGTTTTTCTGCATTGTCTACCAACTATTCCTGGTTCTAACTTTGAGGTCAAAATACAGAAAGTTTAATTTCCTTCATATGAAAGTGACTAAAATACCTTCAGACTGCTCTAATACTTTTCTCTTTTCACCTCTCCCCCTCTGATCCAAGCTGTCTTCTTCTGCCACTGTCTTCTCCAGGCTAAATATGCCAAATTCCTTTGCTTGTTAACTTTATTAAAAATATTTATGCTTTATCATCAGTAACCTTTTAAATGCAAAAACCAAAGGCATTCTCATAGACTTCATTCTTCTTTTACATTTTGCTTTATTTTTAATTACTGTTGACTCCTTCTTCCTAGCACCATTACTCTTTTCTGCCTTGTGAACATTATTAATTGGTTTTCTTCTATAGATGGTTTCTGACCCCCTCTCACAGTATGATTTATAACTTCTTTTATCCTCTCCCCATTATTTCCCTCAAAGATCTCACCTGATCTCATTGATATAATTGTTACTTCTGGTATATGACTTGAGCATGAGAAATTCAAGATATAGACCCACTTTTTTGCTTGAGTCCTATTTTACTATCAGCTGGACATCTCTACTTGGATTAATAAACAGTAACTCAAACCCAATACATCTAAAACAATAGTTATTATCTCCCCTACTTCTTTTTTTCTACATAGAATACCAGTGCACCCCCAATTACTCATGTTTGAAATTTTAGTAATCATTGACTTTTTTTCTCTCTTACCCTTCATAATCTATTACTTGAGAAGTCCCATCAGGTACAACTTCAAAATCTTTAAAATTAGTCCAATTTTCTCTACTCATCTAGCTACTACTATATTTCAGGTTCTTATCACATTTCACCTAGACTTCTCTAAAGGCTCTCTAACTGAGGTCCCTACTACTTGCCTTTCTATCTAATTCCCTTATTTTCTATTTTTTTTATTTTTTAATTTTTATTTTAATGAGCAAAAATCTATTTTTGTCTATCTTCTAAGACTCACTCCATTAAAAAAAGGAAAATCCTTATGCTAAATATTCAGTCAACAAAACAAATTCCTACATTTTTCTTGCCCAAAACACTCTATGTCTAATCTGTATTCTAATCCTATCACATCTGAGTTAGGAGATGAACAATATGTTTCATTCTGGGTTCTCTAGAATCATGATTGAGTATTGCTTTGTATAGAGTTTTCAAGTCTCAAAATTGTTGGTCTTTACAATGCTGTTGTAATTCTATATATTGTTCTTTTATTTCTGCTCACTTCATTCTGCATCAGTTCATAAATGTCTTCCCATATGTCTCAGAAACTTCTTTCCTTTTGTATTTCACTATATTCATATATGATGATTTATTATGCCATTCCCCAACTGATTTATGTTTTATGTTCCAGGTTTTTTGCCATCACACAGAGATGCTACAAATTTTGTGTATATATAGATTCATTTTCCTTCTGCATTGATCTCTTTTTTAGGAGGGATCATTTAATTTTTCATCTGGGTCCCCATAGCATATCATACAATTCTTTACATATGCATAAATACTTCAGTATGTCTGTGATATAAGTAACACAATCACTTACTTCAATATTATGGATCACAACCCATCCATACATTTTTCCCCCATGAGATTCATAATTGTTTCTTCTCATCACTCTTCCAAACAGCATCTAATAAAAACATTAGATTCCCTTGCTCTAAGTCATTTAAC
This sequence comes from Gracilinanus agilis, assembly GCF_016433145.1. Classification (NCBI taxonomy): domain Eukaryota; kingdom Metazoa; phylum Chordata; class Mammalia; order Didelphimorphia; family Didelphidae; genus Gracilinanus; species Gracilinanus agilis. Next base: position 623,317,814 of record NC_058132.1, on the reverse strand, counting down.
TATTTGTGGTACAAAAACAATCTTTGAGATTCTCCATTAGCAATGCCTCATTGTTACACCACAAAATAAGGATTTGTCACTGTTGAATGAATTTCACTACAATGGGTCATAATTTAATCATTTATAAAATGACAGAATTGGACCAAGATGCCCATTAATATATCTTTAAGCTCTGTTCTACTATATTTTTATGATCATATAACCAAAATGATGAAGATTTTATGATGAGTAGGTATCATAAATTGCAGAAGTTCAGAACTGGGGAGAACCTCCAAAGTCGTCCATTCCACCCGTACATGATGAATATTCTCTCTCTACAAGTATACTTGACAAGTCTTACACTCATTCTTAAAGACTGCTAGTGAAGGTGAAAACTATACCTCTCCATTCATTTTTAGGATAACTCTAATTGATAAGATATTTTTCCTTACATTAATCATAACTTTCTTCTTTGAAACTACTATACATTATTCCTAGAAACCTAGATAACAGATTGACATCCAACATTAAGGACATGAATTTAGCCATTTATAAATTAACATCATGGAAAATATTTTTTTAGTTTAAAAATGAAATCAAGAAGCAGTTTGATTTTAATTATATTATCAGCATCATGGTTCCTTCCCTCATCTCTTGGAAGGGAAATGTCTCAAAAAGTTGTCTTGATCTGTTCTTGTTCTCACTATCCATTTCCTCCTCAAAGCAATGTCATACAGATATCCCTTCCATATGATTGGAGTTAGGAGCACGGTGTTTCCCTCCCCCAATCTAGAATATCGTTGTAAGTTTTTTTTAATTTTCACATTCTTTTCACGAACTTTTTTAATTCATTTTTTTACTTCTTTTAACTTTAAAACATAAATTATATATTTATGGCATTAAATGCTAAATATGTTGATATTAAACAATACTGCACATATATTTTATAGATTTCTGAGTTCCTAAACTTTCTCTGTGTCATGTGATGGCCTTTGCTTGTTTGGCTTCCAAAAGACTTCTCCCAAAATTCTCTTTCAAGTTCTTATGCTGACATGCAATATATCAAAACCACAATAAGGAAAATCATAATGTGAAAGGGATAGCTGTATATTTTTCTTCATCATCTATTTAATTTATTCTTTCAAAGGTTAACAATGAAGTTCTCCTCTCCAAACACAAGGTCTTCAGTCCTTATTCTCTTCAACTTTGCTATATTAATTTTTGATTCTCTAGATCTTAACAACTTTGTACTCTGAGTTTTCTGCCCATTCTCTCTCATTTGCTAGCTCCTTTTCCTCATTTTATTTACTAAATTCACACTCACACACACACACTCACAGATACATATACCAGCCTCTGTACTCAATCCTATTTTTTCTATATTGACCTAATATTCCTCTTTTTTCCTAGGCTTCATATTTTATCTAAATTTGCATTAGTTCTTATTCTATATATGTAGTTGTAATCTCTTCTGTTAGATCCGTATCCAAATTTCCAACTGCCTGCTGTATGTCTCCATAAGAATTTTCCATTTTTACTTCAAACTCTATTTCAGACTTTATACAAAAATTAATTCATCTTCCATAACATGCTTCTCCTGACTTCTTTATTGATATCAGTAGTGTTCTCTCACCATCTTCCTAGTAATTTAGCCTCTAGGTCTAAAAGTAAGTTGTTTTTTTTTATTCTTTTCTACTTTGTCCTCCATCTCTAGCTATTCCTTAATTTCTGCCAATTCTATCTTTGTAGTTTTTTTTTCCTTTTCATTCTCATTACAATAGGTCAAATCCATAGTTAATTCTTACCAAGACTATTTTAATTGACTCCTTATGATTCTATCTGCCTCCTATATCCAACTCATCCTTCAGATTTATCTTCCTAATACATAACTTTTATTCAGAGAAACATAAAATGCTAGAGCTGGAAAAAAAAAACTGGAGATCATCAAGGTCAATAATATACTAACTTCAAAGCTAGAAAAATATCTGTACTGCTTAAAACTTTCAGTTTTTGTCATATCTATTAAATTGCCCAAACTACTTAGTTTGTCATTTTGTATTCCATATACATCTAACTCTTCCAAACATTTCATACTGCCCTTCCTGTACTCTATACTCTAGACAAAGTAGACCACTCACTGTTCCTCAGTCTGATCTCATCCTTTCTTGTCTCTATGCCTTTTCTCATGCCATCTCATAAGCCTAATGTGAATCCTCTCCCAACTATACTTGTCAATGTTTTACTCACTCTCCAAATACCAGGCCACATTTTCATACAAAATTTCCTAATTTATACATCTGGAAGCAGCCATTCTCTATTACAAATTTTCTTAACACTAGTGTTGTAGTCTCCCATGCACTTATCATATTCATTTTTTACTATTTATCTCTACATTTTCCCTCTCTTGCCAAAGGGAACACTTCCTAAGAGAGCGGATTATACATCATTTGTATCTATATTTATTTTATTGCCTTGCACAATGCCCTGTACATAGTATGGCTCCATAAATATTTGTGCAGTTGAATTGAAATCAATTTAATCTAGACTGGTCTGCTCATTGTACAAATGAGGGAACAGGGAATAATAAAACTGAAGTGGCTTTATTCATTCTGGGCCTATAAATATCATCAGTTTGCTGAGGACAGTATATTTCCACCTTGGACACATGAACCAACTGCTCTTAGTTCTTTCATATTTAACATTCCTAATCTTAAACATTATATATTGCTAATATTTACGAAATGCTTTTCATAATATCCCTTTGAAATGGATAGTGAACATGTTACTATTATCACCTTGCAAATAAGAAAACTGAGGCTAAAAGAAGCTTTATGAAATTTCATATAACATAACCAATAAATATCAGTGTCAAGATACAAAGAGATTTGCCTAGTTGATTTTTAATGTCCTAACCAACTCTAAAATTGCATGATTCCACCTTCCTAAATAAAAGTACACTTCATACGAAGGTAAGTCATAAAGAAACGAGTACATGTCCATACTTAGAGGTGGGGTGGGGAGTAGATCATAATAAGTATTTACTCTTATTACAATTACTATAATTTAAAGGATAATTTAGATGGACAGATAATCATGGACCCAAGGCATTTAGGGGGGTTTTGTGTGGATCTTGAAATTATTTTTTGGCCTCATAATCTCTTCCCAAATGGTAGCAAAATACAGTATCTGTTTATATATGATAGATAAAAAATGCATGTTTTGCCCTCAATTGATTTTGAGGACAAAATTATTTTGCAATACTTTGCCTACTTTTTATAAAAGTAATCAGCAATCACAATCCTCAAAACTTCTTTAAGGAATAAATAAGAAATCTTAATTCAAAAGGCAGCTGTGGTAATTCCAAAAATGCCCCAGTTATGGCATCATTGTTCAGTACCCACCTTATTAATTAGTGGTCTGCTCAGAAGCATCAGACAGAAAAGAATGATTATGTTAAAGGATGATATATTCCTATTCCCCCCCTAATTTTTTAAATAAATAAGAACTTCTACCGTTTGTTTTAGAATCAATAATTAATATTGATTCCAAGGCAGAAGATTGGTAAGGCATAGACAACTGGGGTTAAGTGACTTGCTCAGGCTCACATAGCTGGGAAGTGTCTGAGGCCAAATTTGAATTCAGAACCTCCTATCTCCAGACTTGGCTGTCTATCTACTGAGTCAAGGAGCTGCCCTTATCTTTCCTTTCTAAATTAGAAGTTGGTGTGCAGATATATTTCCTGATGACTTTTTTACCAATATATACTTCCACAGATTTCTTCCTCTTACTTTCACCTTTGGAAATGGCCTAGAAACTTCAGAAAACATAAAGAAGCTTGTAAACAAATTATTTTCTAATGGTCTGTGCACAGAAAATCAGCAAACATTTGTTGAAGAAAATCCTCAATTAAAGAGTCCTAAATTATCATTCCATCCCCAGAATATCATTCCAGGGATCAACCCCTTCCCATGTATTTTGGGTCACACACCTCTAGTTATTCAGTCCTTTCTTCCATAGTCATCAGGAAACAGTAGTCTGGAGAATCCCTTTGTCTGATTTTTGGATTGCTGTATTGACCTAATTTAGTGAAGGAATGAAAGTCACTTTTTTTTTTATCAGTTCAAGTTATTCTGGGAAATGAACTGATCATAATCGCTTTCCAGAGATGTATTTCCTGCACTATTATACCCTCTACAATACTTTACTGAAGCTATTTTGTGTAACAACCTGATATTTGTAGCTCTTAATGTTTTGGTTTGTTTTACTCTATAAAAGTAGGACATAACACTCAGGAATCTTGACTCAAGGGTATCTAGACCTCAAAGTCTAGATTTTACCTATTAATACATAAATAACAACAATACTATGAATAACTAACATTTTTATTGCTTAGCTTCCTATGTGCCAGGCATTACACTGAACACTTTACAAATATTTTCTCCTTTTTTTTCTTCAAAGGAAATATTAAATCACCACTGGATTTCCCTAAACCTGAAGGCAATACTACTAGCTATATGAAATCCCATTTGTGTGTTTGCATTGTCATAAAATATCTATTGCATGTGAAATTCTTGAGGGATATAAAATACAGGCAATTAGATCTGAAAAGAGTCCAAAAAACATAAATGTGTAGCTCCTCTTTTTATATCTTCCCCATGAATGCTTCCTCTTGCTAAACACAGAATGAATACAACACAGAGAAACTGTGTGAGTCTTAGTGTTGATGATATCAAGTGGTCTGGGAGCATTTATTGTGAAATAAGTGTATGCAAAAAATGCTGTAGTTATCCACTTAGTTTTGTTATTATGTTAATTTCAGATGCAAATGTTTTGTGGTCATTGATATCATGGAGAGCAGCTAATGTAGTATGCAGTGGTGCAGAGATTGGGCACCCCTGTGTAACAAGGAGCTTATGATCTTAGGAGTGGCTTTTGTTGATGAAGGGAGGAGTAAATCAAGGCCAGATAAAAGTCAAATTGGAATTGGCATACTAATGCAAATATTTTCATTCTCCCACTCCTACTTCATAAAACAATATAAATTTCTCAGGTTTCAATAATGCCACTTCTTGCGAATTTTTAGTTCTTCCCAAAAGACAGACTCAAATGAACAGGCACAAATACATGAATACATGTAGGAAGAGAGGATTTCCAATTTATCCCATTGACCAAGATACAAAATACTATTTTTATCAGCTAGAATCAGCTGAGTAAAACAGTCCACAGACTTATGGGTTCTAATTCCTTCTCTTTTCAAGGATCTTTCATCCAGCATTTCTGGAAAGGAGCTGTTCTCCATCTGTTGCTTATCATTTTCCAAAATATAAAAGTTGTAATGACTCCATCAATCTGGGATTTGCCATGTATGCTGGGTGACACAGGTGGACAATTCACTAGAAGATGTCTTATGTATCTCTAAATCTCAGCCCCCAAATCCTGCATCATGAGAAGCTTCTGGAATATTAAATTTAAAACACACTTTCCCTTTCAAGATATGTAGGATAAAATATATGGATGATAAGATCAAGTTTATTCAGTGACTTAGTAATGCTATTACACTTACATATTTAATAAGTAGAAAACATGCAATATGTTGAATAGGATAAATCTTGATAATGATTTTGCAAAGTAGGTTTTATCTTTAGCTCATGCTTCATTTCTTCATTCCTCTCCATTACTTCAATAAAGTCTACATTTGCTTTTGTCAACAGGTAAGTTCTCAAAGTCTTTACCCTTTCTTTTCCTCCTGAGATTACAAAGAACATCTGCCTTGATTCAATGAGAGAAGTTGCTGGAATCTGCTCTTTTTGCTTTTTCCAATCAGTGAATTTTCTCTGAGGCAGAGAGCCCAATTTTGCCCAGGAGTATTTCTGCAACTAACTGAACATTTCTCATGGCAATTTGGTCACAGTTTTTGTCAATAGGGTAGAACAATACTTCCTGTTTTCTTCATGGAGTCAAAGCTATTTGAGATAGAGCATTTCAAATGAGATCGTGTGCTTAAATGATGAGATGTTATATAAAAATGTGGAATACATAAATAGAAAGATGGTGTAAAACCAGGCAATGAATGTAAATGAAACCTCACCCTACAGGATGTCTGGATATCCTCCATATGTGCATGTTATGTGGGAAAGTACATCATAGAATAGTTATGATGGCATATAATTATAAAATATCAACAACTTGAAATGTCATTTCCTTGTGTTTATGCTTAGACCTCAGGAAACTTCACAGTCATTTCATCATACTTGATGGCCTGAAAATGTAGCATTTCTGTGAAAAATGGGAAAATGGGAAATAGTGAAATTAAAATCCAAAATATCTGGCTGAAGTACTAAAAAGGTGTCCCTGTCTTTCTCTATAGACTGATAAGTTTTCTGTCTTACTTTCTTTGTCAAAAACAGGCAATGTAGTAACCAGGTTTCTCCTCCAACTCAAATGGGTATAGTGCTACCAGTTCATGGTTCCATAGGTAACATAACAATTCATAATACATATAAATGTATACATATATATGTAATAAACTGCACAATGACCATAGCATTCTCCTGAGCTTTGGGTCAAATTGTTCTAGATGCTTACAAGGCAAATCTGCAAAGTAACTACAGTCTTTTTTTGCAAACTGCTGACTAGAACTACAAGAGGAATCTAATTGGATTGGGAGTTTATGCTTTATTTTGTTTAAAACACTCAGATGACCTTCTTTCTATTTTAGGTTAGGGATGGCTCACAAACCAAACTTCATAACTTTTTCTATTTATTACTTGCCTCTCATAGGTATGTAAGTCCACTCATACACATTTATTGATATATGAATACATATTTTTTGTTCTTGTTTCCATTGGATTCCTGAAGTGTCAACATCTTTCATAAAGTCATCTTATTTGCTGAAAATTACAAGAAGTATGGAATTTTCTCCCCAAATAATATCATGTCAGTATAATGGTGAGTCAATAGCTCAAACTTTTTTATACCTGCCCAGTAATTGGTACTTATTAACGTAAAGAAGAAAATATAGAACAGTGATAATACAAATAAATAAGAGATGAGCTAATTTTGGCTCCATCGCCTTATATTTATTGCTCTGCACAATTCGGATTTAAGCAATTTTATGGTGAATTAAATCCACAAACTTAAGAACCATTATGTCTGTCATTTCAATAAGGGTAAAAGTGGATGTTTGCCAATTTCCAGAATGATCTCCCTCATTTACTCCTAAAATTTATGAAAATAAATGACAATGTCAATGTCTTAAGAGCTAAAAAAAATACCACTCAAATAAAAGTCAAAAAGTATTTTGTAATTTTATACAAAATTCTTTACAGAAATTGGCTGTATACTCCTCTGGAATTCAGAATGTTACTCTGAGAATTATAATAGGTGTGCACTTCAGCCAAGACTACCTTAAAAAAAAGCTTCCATTAAAGTCATGGTGTTCCCAAGTGTAACAAATCCATCTGGATTTGAGATAGCAAACCTTAATTGTAATGAGATTTAAATAATCTTCTTGGTTGAAGATGGAATTTTAAAACTGTGTCAGGAACAGAGAGTGTATATTTTAATTCAGAAGGAAAGAGCAATTTCAGGTGCTATGTAAGTGCAGTAGTTTTCTTCCTTTCTTTTTTTTTTTTTTTTGAAACAGTGATATTGGGTTCTCACTGCTAATACAACAGTACTAAGAGACTTCTTTAAATATTTATGGTATGGAATAGCTGATAAGTAGCTAGCAGACATATTGTGAATACCAATTAATATATCAAAAAATATTTAAAAATGTTTTAAATAATTCAGTGCTGTCCCCCCCTTTACACAAATGAGACTCCCATTGCAAATGTGTCTGAGGTCAAGAAACTCTATGGAAAAAAGATACCAAAAATAGTCTGTAGCATTTTACTATATTAAATGACTTAGCAATGTTTGATTTCTGCTCACTTCAAAAGACATGCAAACTTCAACATTAAGTATCCCTGGCTAAAATCCATGCCATTTTATAAGCAGATTACTCAATCTAATGAGCATAGGGATCAATTAGCATGCTTAGAAAATGTGAAAAATGAGATACATACCAAAATTTAAGTCCCCAGGGACAGCTAAGTGCAATAATCAAAAGGTGACTTGTGTCTGTCAAAGCCCTTTCCCCCGTGCTTTATCTCAGTGCAGTCTGCAGGAGTATTCCAGCACCATAAGAAACAGACTTGTAGTTCAGCTCAGTTTTTTTTTCTTCAGTTAAAGTGCATCATATCTGGAGAGCAAAAGTGTCCATACTATCAGATTCTTCATCACTAGAGATCAGTGTGTTATTGATCTTCTTCCTATCAGATAGAATAGCCTTTAAAGTTTTCCCGGTAAAATGCCGTGGCAGAAGACAGGTACTTGCTTCTTTAAATCAACACTCAGAAAAAAGAGGGCATAGCTAATGGATGGGTACACCCACACAGCCCACTGATTTGAGGTCCAGCAGAGAAGAAATTGGATGATTTTTACCCACTTTGCCACATAGATGATTACAATACCAAATGCAATCACCCGGGTTTGCTAAGGTGCCTCATTTGAATAGGTTCTGCAGACACAAAAATAAATGAAAACAAGGAATATAAAACATCCTATCCAAATGGCTTCTCCCAGCCAAAAAGATGTTCTCTCTCATTGCCACTTAGATACAGAAGGTTTGAAGCAGTCTAGCTTGTGGCATGGTCCCTCCCCCGTGACAACCGGCAGTCTCTCTCTCTCTCTCTCTCTCTCTCTCTCTCTCTCTCTCTCTCTCTCTCTCTCTCCCTCCGTACCTCCCTCCCTCTTTACCTCCTTCTCCCTCCCACCTTCGTTCCCTCCCTCCATCCCTATTCCCCTCCCTTCCTCCCCCCTCTCTCTGTCGATCTCTCTCTCTCTCCCTTTCTCTCTCTCCTTTCTCCCTCCCTCTCGCCCTCTCCCTATTTCCCTCTCCTCTCCTTTTCTCTTTCTCCAGCTGCCTTAGTCTGTGGATGCTACTGTTGATTAATCAGGGATTCTGAAACAAAGAGCCTACCTTCTGAAATAAGCTGTAATCTGTTTCTTCTCTTTTTCTGCAAACCATCTGCATTCAAAAGCAAAGCTTCCAGCATTCTAGTACCTTGGACAGTTCCCGCTTACTAGGCCCATCGGAAAGGGGAAGAGAAGCAACTGAAGAAATGACAAGAGAACAGCAGGCAGCATCGTTCTACTTCAGAATCCAGTTCCCAGGGGCTCACATCCTCATTAAAAGCCTCCTATTTAGGCAACAGATTTTCTCTCTTTTATCTTGACTGCACTGAAGTCTGATTAGCAAATAATCCAGTGGAAAAAATAAAGAAGAAAAAAAGAAAAAGAAATAAAGAGTCTTCAAAACAACTATACCCCCAATCCAGTCTCTGTTGATAGGGAGGATGTGAAACCAACAAAATAAATATGTGAGAATGTGTACGTTGTAACCTTTATCCCAAGCATAGCTCATGGAAATGAGCAGTCATTGAAAAGGAACATCTAGGTCTCAGTTTGATACCTCTTTTTGATATGTCTTTTACACTCACTCTCACTGTACAGCAGTGTAAGGCATACAATTACTGCTGACGTACATTGGACTGCTGCTTGGGGAAAGAGGGGAGGAGCTTTGTAACCTCATCAAAACAACCTTCGACCACCTGCTCCCATGGCAGAAGCACAGAACTATCCCACTTGGAGACGATCTGCATAATGTATGTGCAATCTTTTAAACAAAATGTAATTGAGTACTTTTAAGACTCAAATGGAAAATAATATAATTAAAATCAGTATATCTTTAAACAACACATATAAATTTAAAATTGTATTTCCTTAAGGATTGGCAATTTTGTGATTTCTATTCTCTGTCTCTTCCTCATTTTTAATTTTGTACTCTCTCCAAGGAGATGTGTGAATCACTTTACAAACTTTGAAGTACTATCTCAATTATTACTCTGACACATTATTATATTCACATATGTTTAGTATTTAATTTAAGTGAGTTTCTTCCAAATAAAAAAAATCAACATACAAAGGGATTTACTTTTTCAAATGGTCCATTTTTTTATTTTGTCAAGATTTATTGAGGCCTTTTTTGTTTTCAATACAGTCATTTTTACATATACTGCCCCACTAAGTCCTCGTGTATAACAAATAAAAACAGTTCAGCAAAATCAACTGACATAATGACTACATCTAACAGCATGTGCTTTGTTTTGTATAGCTCCTTCACTTTGTATTGGCTGGAAATGAGTTATATAAAAATGTGTGTATATAGGTATGTATTTATACACACATATGTATTCATGTGTGTATATGTATATGTGTATGCATGTATCTTTCTTGGCTCTAGAGAAATGAAGTAGATATATACATCATTTCTCTAGATGTTTTGTGTATATATTTATGTACATCTACATGTGAACATACATATATACATATGTTCTCTAGGACCAAAATTCATGATTTCATTTAATTTTTGTGTATATGTTTTGTGTATATATTTATGTAAAACTACATGTGAGCATACATATATTCTCTAGGACCAAAATTGATCATTTCATTAAATCAATGTTGTTTTTTCATTATTTTCCATTGTTATTCCAATGACCTTTTCTTTGTCCTTATAATTCTTGACTTATGTTTAGCTTTTTGAATCTAAAAACTACTCCCTACCTCTTGTTAAGATATTCCAAGGCAACTAGATTATGCAGTGGATAACTATACTGGAAATTGAGTCAGAACATGAGTTCAAATTTGACCTTAAACACTTTTGAGCCATAAAAATAGGCCTGGGAAAGTAATTTAACCTCTGGCTGCCTATTTCATCAATTAAAAAATGAGGATAATAATAGCATCTACTTCAAAGGGTTGTTGTGAGCTTAAAATGAAATATAATATTTGTAAAGTACTTAACATAGTCGTTGGTAAATAGTCAGTGTTTTATTAATATTTATTCTTTCCCTGCCTTCCCTTTGCAAGACATTATCTCCAATTAATTCTGTATTTTTCTTTAACATGTATATTTGTTTTTTGAATGTTTTCTCATTAGAACATGAGCTCCTTAAGGGCAAGAATCATTTTCCTCTTTGTATAGAACATAGCACAGTACCTACCACATAATAAGAACTTTCAGATGTCTGCTGACTCATCCTGGCTTTTTGTTCCTGATCTCTTCTTGTTCTATTCCTACATTTCTGAAGATTTCTCCTTGGTTTCCTTTGAATGTGTGATCTATGTCTCAGACCTTTTACATTTAAAGAGACATCTCTCTTATGAAAAGTAAAATATGGATATCCTGATGTACTCAATGTTCCTAGTGAGCTCCTACATGAGTCTGTGTATATTGTACATATATTGTATGTATAATTTTGCAAAATTAATTATACATACCTTTTAACAATTTCCAAAGAAAAAGGACTTAAAAACCAATAAGAATTTTCTATTCTCTGAACACTTATCCAAACCAAAGGTAAACTTTGGAAAGAAGATTTGACTGAGGATCATAGTATGCCTCAAACTCATAACCTCCTTTGTTTTAAAAAAAATCAGAATGCAGAAAACTATATTTTATATGTTAAAAGTCCAAGGAAAAATGCACAGATAAAACTTTTTTTACTTGATTGACTTGATTTTGCCAAAGTCATTTTTTCTTGGCCTCAAGGTCTTCAAATGTAATATAGAAATAATAATATCAATTTCACAAGGTCATCAAGAAGGTCACAGGAAATGATATGTGTTTATTTGTACAGGAAGAACCTGAAATGGAAAAAAATGGCTGACATGGAGTAGAGATGTTCCAGGATGAGGAGACACTAGACACTGAGTGAAGTTATAGGCAAGACTGAAAATAAGCCATGTTATTTGAAGTCTAGAAAGTTAGAAGTACAACTTGAAGGAAAATTTCATTGATTTCAAGGGAGTTTCACTTAGTGAAACTTCCTCGACCAATGATTAGAGTATATCCTAGGCCATTGAGAAGTTAAGGGACTTTCCCAAGGTCATGTAGTCAATATATATGCAAGCTGTCATCACCTCATGACTCGACAATTGCAATTGCTTGTTGGTTAGTCTTTATGTCATAAAATTCTCCCTGTTCCAATCCATCCTTCATTCAGTTGTCAAAGATATGTTGCAAAAGTGATGGTCTGATTATGTCATTCCCCTGCTCAAAAATCTCCAGAGGTTCCTTGTCACTCCCAAGATAAAATATTAAATTCTTTTGTGTTCAAAACTCTTCATAACTTGCTCTGTAACATTTTTAGTCTCATTTTTTCACCTTACACCCCAATCCAAATACTCTGATTCAATGACATTGGCTTCCTATTTATCATTCAGCAAGATACTCTATTTCTCAACCCTAGATATTCTGTTGTTTTCTTTTTCTTAAAACCCTACCTTCTGTCTTAGAATCAATATTAAGTATTTGTTCCAAGGAAGAAGTGTGGTGAGGGCTAGGCAATGGGATTTAAGTGACTTGCTCAGAGTTCCATAGTTGAGAAGTGTCTGATTGCAGATATGGATCCAGAATCTTCCATTGGCAGGTGTGGCTTTCTATACCCTGAACCACCTAGATGCCCCTATATCTAGATATTTTCAAAAATTTTCCCCATCCCATATATTTAATGTTCTCCCTTCTTAGGTTCCCGGCTTCTCTGGCTTCCTTTAAAGCCAATTTAAAATCTCACATTCTTTCAGGAAGCCTTTTCTGATCATCTCTATTAATTCTAGTGCCACCCCCTTCTGTTGATTATTCTCCATTTATCTCATATATAGTTTGTTCTCATTGGTTTGTCCTTTTTATTTTTTTGGCATAATATTTTATATCCTTCATTAGATTGTAAACTCCTTGAAAATAGAAACTATATTTTCCCTTTCTTCATATCTCTGACCCTTAGCATAATGGCTGGTACAAATTAGGTATTTTTAATAAATGTTTATTTAATTGGCTGATTGACTGAATCTGGTCTTCTTGACTTTCCCTACTTTATGCCCCTGGCATTCAGCAAAGTTCCTGGCACCCCGGAAGTTGCTTGTTACTTGGACTAACCTCACTTTCTACTCTAACTCCCAAATACATAAATACATACATACATACATACATACATACATACATACATACATACATATAGAGAGATTCACACACTTTTTGTGTTAAGTCCAGTTCTCTATCAACATTGCCTTTTTTTCTTCCATTTTAAACTGTTATACAATAATTTTTTTATTTTTTCTAAATTATCTACCCACTGTCTCCTCTGCTGTCTATAAAAACATGCCCAGATGTTTTCTATATTTAACAAATTTTCATTTTACCCTGTCATCTCCTTAGAGTACCTCCATCCCCAAACTATGCTGCCTCTATTCTGGCATTCCTACTCTTCTTCTTGGAACACAGATTCCCATCTGAAACCAAGGATCCTAAGTCCTCACTCTAGGACCAAGCCAAAATGATATCCCCTAGCTACCTATAATCTTGCCACCCTACTCCATCTCCCATATCCAAGCGTATTCATTGGGTGGCCTCCATACCTATAATTTTCTCCTTCATCTCTGTCTCCCCTCCTTTCTGGCTTCCTTTTAAGTCCCAGATAAAATTCCAGATTCTATGAGAAGTTCTTCCTAATCCCCATTACTTAGTTATTCCCTTTTCCTCTACTTAATTAATTCAATTTATTCTCTATATATCTTTCTACATAGATGTCTACCTATTATCTACTCCATTAAAATGTGAGCTCTTTGAAGGCAGGGGAATTTAGTGCAAAGTTCCTGGTAAATAAGGGTATTCAATAAGATAATTTATCACTTGACTGATCCCCTTTATTTCTCTCTTTCTCTGTCTCTGTCTCTGTCTTTCTGTCTCTCTATCTCTCTGTCTCTGTCACTGCCTGTCCTTTTGTTTTTCTCTCCCCACTTTGTGTATGTCTCTTTGTCTTCTTTCTCCATTCTATGTGTGTATATATATATACATATATAAATACGCATAGATATATACATATACATGCTACGCACATATATATATATACATGCTCATGCACATATACATATATTCATATACACATACAAGTATATGTATATACACACACACATACATACTGAACTCTCATTTTTTCAGGAAAATCTCAATCCCCTCTTGTACTATGGGGGTGTGAAGTTTAGAAAAATTCTTGAACCCTTGAACACCATCTCCATGAATTCTTTCCTCATCCCAAAATTCCTTTTCCCTTTTTGTTTATATGTGTCTTACTGTTATTGTTTATATAGTTCTGTAACTCCTCCCTCCCTCTCTCTTCCCCGTGCTTGGCTTGGGTGAGCTCCCTCTTGACACTAGCCTTTTAGTTTCCCTTTTGATTCAAGTTAAATTTAATAAATCTTATTAAATATAATGCTTAGCGTGTTTTGGATATTAATTTTGAAGCTCACAGGGGTTAATCTACAAGTGGAAAGAATAAAATTGATGTGAGAAAAAGAGTAGAGAGAGAAGACAGGGATTGGTAACTTCCAGGAGGATCATCTATGGTGAGACTAACACATCTAAATACATAATTTCCTATAGCTCTTAGGTCTGATGTGTGCCATGTCTACATATTATTTTGGTAATAGCCTAGATATATAGGAAGATTGGCATGCAGCTACATGGAAGATATTGTGTTACATGTTATTTATTATTTCTTTTGATTTTCCTAGGCAAGTAAAGCAAAATAGTATATATACTATCCAAGTATGCCTATCTGCTCCAGGAGGTCACTATTATTTCAACATGACCTAAGTGAAACTTAGAAAAATATAACCAATAAAATTAGGAATTATATTTCTAGTTGGTAAGGGTTAATTTTGATTGATTATTTTGCATTAACCATGCCCTTTATGCTATGAAGATGAACCCTGGAGAACACATCACAACAGCAAGAGTTAGAAAGAGAAACACCATTTAAAATCATCCTAGACAATATAAAATACTTAGGAATCTATCTACCAAAACAAGCATAGGAATTATACAAAAACTACACAACACTTTCCAAACAATTAAAACTAGATCTAAACAATTGGAAAAACACTGATTGCTCATACGTAGGACGAGCTAACATAATAAAAATGAACATTCTACCCAAATTAATTTACCTATTTAGCACCATACCTATCAAACGACCAAAAAACTTTTTTACTGAATTAGGAAAAATTATAACAAAGTTCATCTGGAATAACAAAAGATCAAGAATATCAAGGAAGTAATGAAAAAATGTGAAGGAAGGGGGCCTAGCAGTACCAGATATTAAACTGGTATTATATTATATTATAAATATTATAAATAAATAATATTATAAATAAATTATAGATATTATAAAGCAGTAGTCATTAAAACAGTATGGTACTGGCTAAGAGACAGAAGGGAGGATCAGTGGAATAGACTTGGGGTAAGTGACATCAGCAAGACAGTGTATGATAAACCCAAAGAGGCCAAATTTTGAGACAAAAATCCACTATTTGACACAAACTTCTGGGAAATTTGGAAAACAATATGGGAGAGATTATTTTTAAATCAACATCTCACACCCTACACCAAGATAAATTCAGAATGGGTGAATGACTTGAAAATAAAGAGGGAAACTATTAATAAGTTAAGTGAACATAGAATAGTTTACTTATCAGATCTGTCAAAAAGGAAGAATTTTAAAACCAAGCAAGAGTTAGAGAAAATTACAAAATGTAAAATAAATGATTTTTATTATATCAAACTAAAAAGCTTTTGTACAAACAAAAACAATACAGCCAAAATCAGAAGGGAAACAACAAATTGGGAAAAAATCTTTATAACAAAAAACTCTGACAGGGGTCTAATTACTCAAATATACAAGGAGTTAAACCAATTGTATAAAAAATCAAGCCATTCCCCAATTGATAAATGGGCAAGAGATATGAATAGGCACTTTTCAGATAAAGAAATCAAAAGTATTAATAAGTACATGAGAAAATGTTCTAAATCTCTAATAATTAGAGAAATGCATATCAAAACAACTCTGAGATATCACCTCACATCTAGCAGATTGGCTAAAATGAAAGAAGGGGAGAGTAATGAATGCTGGAGGGGATGTGGCAAAACTGGGACATTAATGCATTGCTGGTGGAGTTGAGAACTGATCCAACCATTGTGGCTAGCAATTTGGAACTATGCTCAAAGGGCTATAAAAGAATGCCTGCCCTTTGATCCAGCCATACCATTGTACCCCAAAGAGATCATAGATAAACAGACTTGTACAAAAATATTTATAGCCACACTTTTTGTGGTAGAAAATAACTGGAAAATGAGAGTATGTCCTTAAATTGGGGAATGGCTGAACAAATTGTGGTATATGTTGGTGATGGAATACTATTGTGCTCAAAGGAATAATAAACTGGAGGAATTCCATGTGAACTGGAAAGACCTCCAAAAATTGATGCAGAGCAAAAGGAGCAGATCCAGAAGAACATTGTACACAGAAACCAATACACTGTGGTAAAATAGAACGTAATGGACTTCTGTACTAGCAGCAATGCAATGACCCAGGACAATTCTGAGGGACTTATGGAAAAGAAAGCTACCCACATTCAGAGGAAGAACTACAGGAGTGGAAACACAGAAGAAAAACAACTGCTTGAACACATGGGTTGAGGTGGACATGATTGAGGATGTAGACTCGAAACTACCACACCAACAGAACTGTCAACAATTTGGAAATAGGTCTTGATCAATGACACATGTTAAAACCAGTGGAAATACGCATCAACCATGGCGGGGGTCAGGGGGCATCTTGGGGGGTTGAAGGGGAAAGTAAGAGTATGAATTATGTAACCATGTTAACTTTTCTAAAAAATAAATATTAATAAATGTTTAAAAAAAGAAAAGAAATTAATCATTTGATGCCCCTTAGTAAGTTCTCAAATGCCAGGAAAAATTGCAATCAAAAACAATGTGAAGGAATGTTTTAAATCACCCATAACAAGGCTGCTTAGTCTTGACATATGCTGGAGAAAACATACTACCATGGATAATTTGGAGCCAAGAGAGTTGCATTCAGTTGAATCTATATTGTATTATTCCTGAATACACTTTCCATGATAGTGTTAAATAAAATGTTTGGTTAAATGTTAGATGACCTCTTCGTGTCTCATTTTTATCCAATTCCAAGCTTAAACCACCAGACTGAATGGAGTCAGGCCTGGCCCAGAATATACCTCAGAATCACCAAACTAACAAAGATGAAAAAAGAAATCTCAATATTGTTGGAAAAACTCTAAGAAAGGAGACACTAATACATTGTTGATAGATCTGTGAAATAGTTCGATATTTCTGGAATTTATTTAGCATCATACAAGAAAGTAAATTATTTCTCATGACCTTTGGCTCAGTGATGCTTCTACTAGATGTGTATTGTTAAGATATCAAAGACAAAAGGACAGAATTCATAGATACTGAAAAGTTTGTAGTAGCACTTATAGTGATAACTACAAGTCTGAATTAAAATGAGTATCCAGTGATTGGGAACTAGCTAGACAAATTTGAATCTATTAATGTAATGAAAGATTATTGTACAAAATAATAAATAGGAACAATTCAGAAACTTACAGGAAGCCATGATTAATTGATGTAAAATTAGGTAAGTATAACCAGAGGAACAATACATAAAACTAAATTAATGTAATTAAACATAATAGTAAAAGGTAGCTCAGATTAAATGGAATTACTAATATTGATTCCATATCAAAAGGAAAAATACCTTCTATCCTCTTCACACTTCCAATAAATGGGGAGGGTGAGATTAAAGAAGCTAATACATTGATATATAATTTGATAAGTTGATTGATTTTGAATGACTGTATTTCTTTTTTACTAGAGTGGGTTCTATGAAATAGGAAATAGGACATTGGGAAATTACTGTGATATTAGAAGCAAAAGTCATCAAGAAAAAAATGATAAAAGAAAGTACTCAAAAATTAGATCTTGATTCTTAAGTCTTGTAATCTGTCTCATAAACTATGTGGTATAAATGATGCTGTCACTGAAAGTTTTAAATAGGGACAAGATAGTGAATAGAGACAGAATATGAAGATGATGAAATACTGGAAGTGTTCTGTATTCTATAAATCATTCAGACATGGGAAAGTGCCTTTTATGTAAAAGTGATATTTTGTGAGTGATAAGAATGAAGGAAGTGTGAATAAAGCAAGGAAGGGAAATGAGCCATCTCTGCCCCCTTAAATGTAGAGTTAGGTAAAAACAGCCTAAGAGGTACTCTCTGAAGACATATTTAAAGTTGTAAAGCAGTTCTATTTTCCCATGATTGGTGGTCTTTCTAATATTCTCTCCACATTTATATTTAGGGAGGCAACACCCCAGCTATAATGAAATTATACCACTAGGGAAAGAGCTAATCTCTTTCCCATCCAATCAGGATTTCTGAGTATTCTGGTAATGGCATGAAACGAAAGTCTTAGCAAAATAAAGGCCATATGCTCCTCCCCATGATTTGTGCTTCTTACTGCCATGGAAGTCAACAGGAGTCACACACACTGCTTAAGGATAGCATGCAATCATTAGGATTCGCCAGGACCCTGAACACTGAGTAAGTGAGGGGGAAGCTGTGATTTATAGTCTAATAATACAAACAGCTACATTCACATAATGCTAAGGGAGCAAACTGGCAGGGAATGAAGTATCCCCATGCCAGGAAATGTATGAAGTGATGCAGGCCCTCCCTCCTTGTTGCATCTGCCAGATAATCATTCCATAAAGGTTTCAAAAGATTGTTTTAACATGGCTCCACCAATGTGCAATCTTAGTGTTCAATAGTCTTTAGGCATGTCCCTTCAAATACTACTGTAGAAAGACATTGACAAAGTGGTCATTGCTCTGATATGAAGGGAGGGAGAAAGGACAAAAAAAAAAAAAAATGGTGATATCTGAAATCACGAGACTGCTGTTTCCTGAAATAGGAACTTCATAGGCATCCACCCTCTAGAGGGTAAAGCTGCCTTTTTAACCAATAGTTTTCTGCCTTGAAGGAAACAAAAGAGCAGAGGAAAGACTAAGATTTGGAGTAAGAATTTCAGGATTCAATCTAGTCTTTGCTATTTCCTACTTGTATGACTTTGGGTAAATCATTTCCCCTCCTCTAGGCCTCAGTTTCCTCCTTTGGAAAAATTGGACTATAGTCTCTAAAGTCACTTCCTACTTCAAGGCTCCTATGATAAACCTTTGAAGCCAGTACTGTTCATTGGTTTTGAGAGCAGATGGGTGGGGTTATCAACATAGAATGTTATGGATTAGAAGTAAATCTAGTAACTGATTTGATGATATCAAAGCAAAGCCCAAAATCTAGGAGGTGGGTGGGGTGGCAGGCAGAGGAATAGTGAGTAAATAGAGTGAGGATTGCTGGAAAATGAGGGGGAAAAAATCTTCCTCAGGTTAAGACTCCAAGAGGCAGCCCCTCTTGGACTTTTGGTGCAGGCTAGACATTTTCCACCTACATCCTCCAGTTGCATGAGGGATGTTTGGTCTGAAAGTGAGCCAAGGTTTGCCTATTCCCTTGCCTTCTGTGGCACAGAAATCTGCAGCTTGTCGGTGCTGAATGGGGCCATTGTCATCTTATTTAAACTCACACGGAGTTAATAAGTATTTGAGAACCCCCGGCAGCTAATTAGTGGGAACGGTGGAAGAAACAAATGAAAGCTGCAACCTAGATTCTGCTCCTCTCCCTTCTGTTTGGTTAAGCCCAAAGGCAAGCCTTTGAGGAGATTTTTAAGGAGGAAAAAAGATGGGGGAAGGGAGTCAAGGGAGTGAATTCATCAATGAAGTAGAGAAAGGGGAATCACAAGGACATGTCTGGTGGCAAAGGTCAGGATAGAGAATTCCAATCTGAAGGTATGTGGATACATCATCTGCAGAAATACAAGTAGGGCAGAATAAATTTTCCTTTGAAGGGGTTTTGTTTCCTTTCCTTTGCAATAAACTTCTATTGGCATGGCTGTCCATGGCAAAGTCAATTACATATTCCATCCAGGGACTCTATTTTAACTCTTTCAGGAAGCAAGGCATTGGATTATAGCTGCATCAGAAGAACAAGAGTTACGTATCTGTATCCAAACAAGGAATTACACAGTAATCCTTGTATTGTGATTGAAGCATTGCTGGGAGAGACAGTCCTTAGTAACATATTTGAGGTGGTGGGCTCATTTTGGGGAACCTGCAATCTCTTCCTCCTCCCAAATGATCCATTACCCCCCTTGCCTGCTCTTCCTTCTTTAAAAAGCACAGTGCAGGGGGCAGCTGGGTAGCTCAGTGGACTGAGAACCAGGCCTAGAGAGGGGAGGTCCTAGGTTCAAATCTGGCCTCAAACAGTTCCTAGCTGTGTGACCCTGGGCTTGATCCCCATTGCCTAGCCCTTACCACTATTCTGCCTTGGAGCCAATACACAGTATTGACTCCAAGATGGAAGGTAAAGGTTTTATTAAAAAAAAAAAACTTTTTTTAGTAAACAAAAAGCACAGTGTCTTATTTCCCTCATCATAATTTGTACTTAGGGAAGGATCTGATTAATGTTAATCATTTGCTACTTATGAATTTGAGCCAATGTACTATCTCGTGGTAGAATGAAAAGAACAGAGGCAAGGAAATTGAGACATCTAAGTCCAGAGCTACCAAGAAATCACTGGTCATGTCAGAAGGAAATTCTTTCTCCATTGTGTTGCCTTTTTCAACATCATCTTTCAGTGACTTAGAGGTCAAATACCACTGAGTAAATGCAGGTATAGTTAAGTCTTCAGAGAAAGGAAGTTAAAGAACCAATGAAAAAAGACAGGAAACTGATTCCACAGGCACCAACCCCCCCCCCCCCCCTAGCCCTGGCAAATAAAGAAACTATGATTGATTGAGGATAAGAAATCCATGTCAGAGTTTAGGTACAGGTCCATCATGGCAACCAATAGATTAGAAAGATAAGATCCCTCTCCCCTTTTCCTACCTCTCCTTCTCCTTACTACTACTACGACGACAACGATGAAGACAACTAGAAAATTTCCAATTTCCCCAGCAGTTTTTGTCAAATAGTGGATTTTTGTCTCAAAAGTTGGGCACTTGGAGTTTATCATAGACTGGCTTGCTGACATCACTTACCCCAAGTCTATTCCACTGATCTTCCCTTCTGTCTCTTAGCCAGTACCTTACCATTTTAATGGCCTCTGCTTTATAGTATAGTTTAATATCTGGTACTGCTAGGCAACCTTCCTTCATGTTTTTTTTTTCATTTCCCTTGATATTCTTGATCTTTCATTCTTCCAAATGAACTTTGTCACAGTTTTTTTTTTCTATTTCAGTAAAAATGTCTTTTGGTAGTTTGATAGGTATGGCACTAAATAAGTAAATTAATTTGGGTAGAATGGTAATTTTTTATTATGTTAGCTTGTCCTACCCATGAGCAATCAATGTTTTTCTAATTGTTTAGAAAGTGTTTTGTAGTTGTGTTCGTATAATTCCTGTGTTTGTTTCAGTAGGTAGATTCCTAAGTATTTTATATTGTCTAGGATGATTTTAAATGGTGTTTCTCTTTCTAACTCTTGCTGCTGTGATGTGTTGGAAATATATAGAAATGCTGATAGTTTGTGTGCATTTATTTTGTATCCTGCAGCTTTGCTAAAGTTGTTGATTATTTCTACTAGCTTTTTAGTTGATTCTCTAGGATTTTTTAAGTAGACCATCATATCCTCTGCAAAGATTGATAGCTTAATCTCCTTATTACCTATTTTAATATCTTCATTTTTTCTTCTCTAATTGCTACTGCTAGTGTTTCTAGTACAATGTTAAATAATAGAGGTGATAATTGGCATCCTTGTTTCACGCCTCATCTGATTGGGAAGGCATCTAATTTATCTCCATTGTATAAGATGCTTATTGATGGTTTTAGATATATACTTTTTTGTTATTTTTAGGAAAGGCCCTGCTATTCCTATACTTTGTATGGTTTTCTATAGGAATGGGTGTTGTATTTTGTCAAAGGCTTTTTCAGAATCTATTGAGATAATCATGTGATTTTTTTTTATTCGCTTTTTGATATGGTAAATTATGTGGATGGTTTCCCTAATGTTGAACCATCCTTGCATTCCTGGTATAAATCCCACCTGATCATGGTGGATGATCTTCTTAATTACTTGCTGGAGTCTCTTTGCTAGTATTCTATTTAAGATTTTTGCATCTATGTTCATTAGGGAGATTGGTCTGTAGTTTTCTTTCTCTGTTTTTGATCTCCCTGGCTTTGGAATCAGTACCATATTTGTGTCATAAAAGGAATTTGGTAGGACTCCTTCTTTGCTTATCATATCAAATAATTTTTATAGTATTGGGATTAGTTACTCTTTCAATATTTGATAGAATTCTCTAATGAATCCATCAGGCCCTGGCGATTTTTTCTTAGGGAGTTCTTTGATGGCTTGTTCAATTTCTTTTTCTGACATGGGATTATTTAAGTATTCTATTTCTTTGCTGGCAATATAGGCCATCTATATCTTTGTAAATATTCATCCATATCAACTTGATTGCTATATTTATTGCCATATAATTGGGCAAAATAGTATTTAATGATTGTCTAAATTTCCTCTTCATTAGAGTCCTTTTGTTACCCTTCTACTTGTCTATAGGGTGTGAATCATTTCACTGCCCCAATGGATATGATAGTTCTTCCCTCTTTAAGTTAATTTCAATGCACTTAAGAATTAAGAATTTCTTCTCTCCAACCTCTTTACCCATAGAGTATATTGTTATTCGTCCCTGTTGGCCCATATGCTTCTTTATGGAATATAAATTTACTCCATTTTGCTTGTTTTCCCATTTTTCTTAATATTACCTTCTTTCCCTCCCCCTCTAGTTTTGTATATATTTATACATACATACATACATACATATAACTTGACATTTCATCCTATACAGTTTGTCACTTTTCCCTCTGTGTAAACTTCTTCTAATTACCCTGTTGGTAATAACAATTTTAATATTTTCCAATATCTTCTTTTCTTCTTGGGATACAAATTGATTGAACTTATTGGGTCCCTTAAAGAAAAGATTTTTTTCCCTCCCCCCTCTTCTCTTAATTACCTTATGGTGATTCTCTTGAGTTCTGGGTTTGGACAGGAAACTCTTGTTTAAGTCCAGTTTTTTCTTTATGAATTCTTGGAAGTCCTCAATTTTATTGAATGACCATATTTTCCCTTGCAATAATATAGTCAGTTTTGCTGGATAGTTGATTCTTGGTTGTAGACCCAGTTCTCTTGCTTTCCAGAATATTATGTTCCATGCCTTCTGGTCCTTCAATGTAGATGCAGCCAGATCCTGTGTTATTCTAACTGTGGTTCGCTGGTATCTGAATGACTTCTTTTCTCTGAGTCACTGCGCCATGCGCCCTCTCAGTTTTATCCTCACACCCAGGGTTGGTCTGCTCTCTTTAGGCTCCTGAGGTCTCAAGTCTACTTGTTCTCAGGATCAAGCCACCTAGTGGTCCCCTTGCTTGCTCCTCTGCCCAAAGCTCCTTTAACAGTCTCAGGGTGCTGCTTCCATAGTCATGCACCTCTCTGTACTGAGTCCCTGTCTTGCTGCTCTCAGGAGCAGGCCTTGGTGATCCCAGGTAGCTGCCAAAAACTTAATGAATGGCACAAACTTGCTCTAAATCTTGTGCACTGGCTTTGGCTCTGTAGGTGGTGTGGGAAGGAAGGGGATTGCTCAGCTCATGTTTTAGTGAGAGCTATTTCACCTCCTTATAGCATGGAAATGCCCAACCCCATGTACCTTCAATGCTGCACCCTGTTGTGGGGTCCCTTTGTTCGTCTGGATTTATTTTTATGTCCTCTTGAGGAGTCCTATATGTATGGGTTAGGAGAGTTTAAGCAGCTGCTTCTACTCTGCCTCAATCTTAACCTGGAAGTCCCTTGATAAAGTTTTAAAATTAAAATTAAAATCAATTTACAGTTTTACACTCTGCAAAGAAGGGAGTTGTATTGTCTTATTTGTCCACCAGTGACAAGCTTGATCATTATAGTTGCATAGTTATCAGTGTTGTTTTTTTTGTTTTTGCTTTTGTTTTTATGTTTTCATTTACATCACAATCATTGTATATATTGTGTCAACTTGAAAATAAAGAGGATAAAAAGTAGCATCCAGGGTCTTTAATCAGGCAGAAGGTTCATTGAACAACACAGAGAGCTTACTCTAAGGCAGAAAGAGCTAGTTTAAATAAACTTCAAAAGGGAAGAGTGATCAGAGGGGACAGCTTCAGGAAGGAGCAACTAATATTTGCTAAGTTCAAAGACTCTAGATGTGATTAAGTGGCAAATGGGAGAAGTGCCTGGAAGGAGTGATGAGATTAAAGCTATCAGAGTCTAAAGGAGTGGTAAATTTCTGAAGATATCACAAGACTTGCTCCAACCACAAGGTTAGTGGGGTGAAAGTGGCCCCTTCTGATAATTGCATTTAAAATTGTTTTCCTGGTCCTGTTTTCAGTTCGCATCAGTTCATGTAAGTCTTCCAACATATCCCTGTATTCTTAACTACGTGTTGGCATTGTCCTAAGAATTTGAAGAAAAAATAAAGACAAAAATATAATTCCTGCCTCCAAAGAGTTCATATTATAGTGGGGGAGATAGCTAACAAACAACTATGTGCATTCAATTTATAAAGTATGAAAGTGTCCCAAACTCTGGGTACAGTTTTAAGCTTCTCGTTGAATTGCTTTTGGCTTATCTAACTTTTCATGATCCTACTTGGGAATTTCTTGGCAATGATACTGGAATGATCTGCTTATTTTCTTCTCTAGCTCATTTTACAGATGAGGAAACTGAGACAAACATGCTTCAGTGACTTAGTCAAGGTCACACAGCTATTAAGTGTCTAAGGCTAAATTTGAACTTAGAAATATGAGTCTTCCTGACTCCCAGGCCAGCAATCTGTCTAATTTGACACCTACCTGTCTGTATTTTTAAACTACTTATGGAAAATTATTGTTGAATTATGATATTTTTGTGAAATAAAGTCTCCTTTAGCCATCTCCTTTTCACACAGACACACACACAAACACACACACACACACACACACACACACACACACACACACACACACACACATACACCTGAAGTCAGGCTGAAACAGTTTCTCCCCCAGGCTATGAAATTGGGTTGGGACATCCCTTCTTTTGTTAATATCTTAAAAGCACAAAAGGACAAAAGGCAAGTCTAAGAATGGAAAACCCAGACCCACTTGAAAAGATTAAGGGAAGTCAGTAAATTCTAGTAGCCATATTGGACTGAGTTTAAGTTGACCTAGCCATGGGAGAGGGCAGAAAGGGTAAACTGGCATTTTCCTTCTATGGAAAAAGGTCTGCTTCTTCTTCTGATGAAGCAATGAGTAGAGAGTTGAAGTCTCAATGCTCACCACTGTTGTGATTATTTACTAATAAAAAATGTCTTGTGATGTCAAGAGGAAAGACTTAATGCTGAGCTATATAAACAAACCTGGTATATAAACAAACCTGTACCAAAAGAGGAAAATATCTTTTTTTTGGCCCTTTGATTGTGGAGGGAGTCAACTGACCAGATTAGGTTGTCTTGACGAGTAAATTAATAAATAATTTTAAAATTAAGACATTCTGCCTTTTGAAAATTTCTATCATTGCATATTAAAGCTTAAAACTTTATTAGGTTTGGGGCCACTAGGTAATAGTATATAGAATGTCAGGCCAGAAGTCAAGTAGACCTGGGTTCAAGTTCACCTCACACACTTCCTACCAGTGTAACCCTGGGCAAGTCACTTAATTCCTATTTGCTTACTCCTTACTCTAAGACATAAGGTGAGTTCTTTTAAAAATTTTTAGTAAATTACTAATATTTTTTAACCAAGATTTTTGAAGCTCCCTATTCACAGTGCAAAGGAAAGAAGATCTCAGAGGAAAGGGAATTAGGGACCCAGAAATGCTTCTTGCAGAAGAAGGTTTTGGAACTGAATCATGAAGAAAGTTTAGAGGTGGATATTACGAAGAAAAGTTTTCCAGACTTTGAGGACAACCAGTGAAGAGGCACAAAGCTGGGAAATAAGTGTCTTGGGTGAGGAACAGTAAGAAGATCAGTGACACTGGATTATAAAGTATTTGAAGAAGAGGAAAGTATAAGATAGCTAGGAATAGAAATACAGCATTCACCTCTTGCCAGAGAGATGATAAACTCTAAGCACAGAGAGACATATATTGCAGGTATTTGTTTTGCTAAACTCCACATGGTCAGGAGAAGGATTTATATTTGTGTTGTTTGTTATCCAACTGAGCAAAGAGAAGAGCAAATTATAAATGAATGTACAAGTAAGAATATTTATTTTTTAAATATGTAATAAACAAATGAAAGAGTGAAGGAAATGACATTTGTTAAGTGCTTAATATATACCAGTCACTATGCTAAGAACTAGGGATAGATGCAAAAATTCTTGCAGATGATAAAAGGTAGGTCAGACAGCTAACATACTGAATGAATGACAGTGTCAGAATCCAAAAACATCTTGACAGACAAGAACACTAGCCTGAATCTAATAAAATGCAGTTCAGTTGATAAAAATGTTCTCTTACTCTTGGGTTTGAGAAATTGGCTTCAGAAGTCCAAAACAGGGGAGGTGCGATTTGATAGGTTTGCCAGTCTACTGGACTATGAATTTAATATAAGTCAATTGCATTGAATACATATGTGTATGGATATGTGTATGGACATATATATATATATGTATATATATATATATATATATATATATGTATATATATATATATATGCAAACACACACATTATATATACCTAACTGGTACAATGGATAGGCTGCTAGGCCTGCAGTCAGGAAGACTCCTCTTCATGAGTTTAATCTGGCCTTAGACATTTACTAGCAGCTCAACAAGAAGCTGGACAAGTCACTTAATTCTGTTTGCCTCAGTTTCCTCATCTCTGAAAAGAGCTAGAGAAGGAAATGTCAAATCCTTCCAGTATCTTTGCCAAGGAAACCTCAAATGTGTTCATGGAGAGTCAGAGACAACTGAAAAATGAGTAAACAACCTCCCTCCGCTCTATACACACACACGTGTATCTACATATACACATGTGTACATGCATGTGCATGTCTATATGCATGCATGTGTTTGTGTATATATAATATGTAACCTGGATTTAAAGAGACATGCTTTCCAGGAATGAGGTGATCTCCCTCTTCTCTGCCCTGGTTACATCATATCCATAGTAAGGCTTGAGTTCAGACATCACATTTTTAAGAGGTTTAAGGACAGGACAGGGAAGAAAAAAGAGGGAAATTTTATTTATTAAGCACCTCTTATGTGCAGGCACTTTATGAAACATTAAATATTGATTATTTTTTCAATAACCCTTACCTTCCCCCCTGAGAATCAAGTTCCAAGGCAGAAGAATGGTAAGGGCTAGGCAATGGAGATTAAGTGACTTGCCCAGGGTCACATAGCTAGGAAGTGTCTGAGGTCAGATTTGAACCCAGGACCTCCTGTCTCTAAGCCTGGTTCTCAATACACTGAGCTACCCAGCTGCCCCAAAGGAAAGCTAAATATTGGTGATTTATAGAAAATCCAGAGGAGGGCAAAAGGAATGCTGCTATGACTCAGTTAAAGGAAGGGTTGTTTGGAGAACAAGCCAGAGATACAATAGTAGCTTAAAAGTATTTGCAAAGTTTCTCAGAGATTAGACTTGCTCAGTTTGGTATTAGAACTAGGAATGATTTCTTAAAGTTGCAAAAGGAAAAATTTTGACTTGATGTTGATGAAAATTTCACAACAATAAAAAGCCATGATAAAGTGGAATAGATTACCTTGGTAAGCAAGCTGCCATTCAAAGTCAGTTAATCATATCAGGCATGTTATAGTGAGGATTCTTTGGTGGTATAAGTTGGATTAGAAAGACACTGAGGTCTATTCCTTCAAACTTTGAACTTCTACTCTTTTTACAATTCTACTATGCCTCCCTTTGAAATGGTCTTATTGTATTTCCCCCTCTTAATTGCATTTTATTATCTCCATGTAACATATTTAAATACCTTGGTTACCAAATACAACTGAAAACCAACACCTACCACTCCCACTGTGAGGTTTTCTTCCATCATTTGCACATTAATATAAAACTCACCTAAAGTATGGATTTGCAAAATTGTATTAGATTGTATTAGATAGACTTAATTCCATCTTACAAAAATAGATGTAGCATGGAGCAATATACTGCAGTAGCAGTAAAAGAGGCCAAAACATAACAAAAAGTCATTTGTAAATTATAATTGGATTTTAGAGCCACTTTTATCATGAAAGGAAATTGTTTATGGCATTGCCTGTCATATTGAAGTTACTTTCCTCAACACAGACAGGTGAATTAAATGACATATATGTTTTTGTCCTCATTTCAGAGATGGTGAAACTGAAGTCTAAGAGATCAAGGGATTTGCCCAAGGTCACAAGGATTCTAAGTTCCAGATCAAGAACTCAAACTGTGTCTTCTACTCCCTATATTACTGCTTTAGTGCTATTTAGATTATCACAAGTTGTCCCTGAAAGAAGTGAAGTGAAAATGTGCAGAATAAGAATCAGCTGAACCAAGATGTCCTATCCCCAGAAGCTCTTTTGTCACGAAAAGGGCAGCTAGGTGGCTCAGTAGATAGAGAGCCAAGCCCGGGAAACTGGAGGTTCTTGGTTAAAAATTGGCCTCAGATACTTACTAGCTGTGTAGCCCTGAGCATGTCACTTGATTCCAGTTTCCTAGTCCTTCCTGCTCTTCTGCCTTGGAACTGATACTTAGTATTGATTCTAAGATGGAAGGTAAGGCTTGTTGTTGTTGTTGATGTTGTTTGTAAATAAGGCAGTGTCAAAAGATCACAGTTACAAATGCTGGAGGGGATGTGGCAAACTGGGACATAAATGCATTGCTGGTAGAGTTGTGAACTGATCCAGCCATTCTGGCTGGCAATTTGGAATCATGCTCAAAGGGCTATAAAAGAATGCCTGCCCTTTGATCCAGCCATACCATTGTTGGGTTTGTACCCCAAAGAGATCATAGATAAACAGACTTGTACGAAAATATTTATAGCTGCACTTTTTGTAGTGGCAAAAAACTGGAAAATGAGGGGATGCCCTTCAATTGGGGAATGGCTGAACAAATTGTGGTATATGCTGGTGATGGAATAATATTTTGAAAGAGTTGCCTTAGGAGCTGACTGACAGATGAGCATTTCCTTTCCTTTGACCCCCTCTTTAAAAAGTTTGCCCATCACTGATATAGAACACTTTTTCATGTGATTATCGATAGTTTTGATTTCTTTATCTGAAAATTGCCTATTCATGTCCCTTGCCCATTTATCAATTGGGGAATGCAAAGGCATATTTTAAAATTAGACTCTTAGATGCCAACCACTGTCCACTTTTCATTAAATGATTTTATTTCCTGTTTTAAAAAACCTGGGTTAAAATCTCCTCTCAGACACTTATTCGATGTATTATCTTGCTTGGGCTCATTCTCACTCAGACTCACTCTCTCACCAGGCTTCAATTTTATCATCTAAAAAATAAAGAGAATAGCACTTTTTTTTTACAAGGTTTTGAATGGATTAACTGTAATTATATAAAATGTTTTATAAATCCTAAAATAATATCTATATATCTATCTGTATCCATAGAAGAAGATATAGGTAGTTATATATTGTACATATTTATGTTCTTATTATTTTTAGCCCTATTTTTATTCTAAATATATATTTATGAGTATGCATGTGTGTATGTCTCTCACAAGGTGTGTATATATATGTAAATATGAAAATATAGATAAATTTCTCTATCTCAATCTATCATTATCTATATCTGTCTTTCTCTATCTCTCTATCTCTATTGTGAAAGGAAATTCTTGGTTTTCTTTGTCTATTCAGAATTTACACTTGTAAAAAGGGAATCCTTTATTCTCTTTATCTAGTTGGAACTAACACTTCTGTTAACAATAATTTAAGTATCCCTACTTAGTACCTCACTAGATTGTGAAGACAGGATTAACTCTCCTTTGTCTACCTTTTTAATTAAATCAACAAAAGTTTGAACTAGGTGGAGGAGTTTGCAAACTTCATACCCTCAGAAACTCAATCAGCCAGGAATCTGTGAATACTTTTGATAAGAATTTAAACTTCCAGAAGGTGAGAAGCAAATCCTACAGACACTGCCTCCCCTGGGCAATGCTAGACAATTTAGAAACTGTAAAAGAAGGGAGGAGATAAGAAGACACCATAAAAGGCCCTGATTTTCTGAGGCTGGGAAGTCAGCTTCAAAAGGGAGAGGGTTTCAAGAAGAAGCAGGATTCAAGAAGAAAGTTGGTCTCAGGAGTCATCTTCAGCTCAAGTCATTTTTTTGACCTACCTCTTGGAGGAACTTGGGTGAGTGAATAGCTGGCTTTCCTTTCCTGTCTTCTGGAGAGAGTTAATCCTGGCTGAAGGTCAACAATTCCTGGCTGAGTTGAGCACTGGAGCAATATTTAGATAGATAAGCTAAATATCTCCTCTACCTTTCTGTATTTCTCTAATTTCATTCTTTCTACCTCTTTCTTAAATAAAAGCTATTAAAAGTCATTTTGACTTTGAGCAATAATACTTTAAATTGGCAACTACCATATTATTTATAATTTTCATATATTTTAATCATCCCATTAAAATTTAATTCCTACACTACCTGTACCTATACCTCTGTTTATATCTACATCTACATGGTGGCACATGTGCCAGAAGAAGAACTTAGAGCCCCCTCTGTGAACATGCTCACTGTTGTGCCAGGACAGAGTTTGTCAGTGTTTGTTACTAAAAAGCTTGAGAGACACAGACTGGGCTGCTCTCCTCCCCTTCTCTACATGTACCTGAGGATATCA
Source organism: Gracilinanus agilis (assembly GCF_016433145.1). Classification (NCBI taxonomy): domain Eukaryota; kingdom Metazoa; phylum Chordata; class Mammalia; order Didelphimorphia; family Didelphidae; genus Gracilinanus; species Gracilinanus agilis. The sequence continues at coordinate 623,286,895 of NC_058132.1, read as the reverse complement.
CCAGCCCCTCTAAATGTTTCACCTTCACTACTATATCTCTATGTCCATCTTGGTTTTTTTTTCTTGTTTTAAGCTAAGATATGATGTGAAATATAACATATCATCATTGTGATTTTGCACACATACATGGACATGAAGGCTGAATGGAGGGATTGAGAGAGAGAGTGAATGTCCGCATGTATATGTGTATGTGTGGTAAGGTAGTGTAAAAATTAAAAGCAATCTGTAAATTTAAAGGGTGAAAACTATGCCAACACAGGTTCAAAACTGTTCTGATACTTTTGATAGATGTAATCAAAAGTGTCTTCAGTGATAAATGAAGTGAAGCTAAAAAATGAACTTCTCTTCAGGGCCAGGTTCAAGGACACTAAAGAGACTCTTGTTATAAAAAATAAAATATGTATTGAAATATATAAGGATAAAAAGATTTCTAAATCTAAGGGATTCTAACTCCACCCAAGTGAAACTACCTGGTTCCACAAGAAACCACTTCTCCTGTGTTTCACAGGCTACACTAATCCTTCCTGATCTGACTAACCTGAATTTATATTATTCTAAATAAAACTACCTGTATTATCCTTATAATTCTTATCTTCACCTCTAAGTTATAAAAATAACAAAGGCTAGCTGGTTGAATCTCAATAAGAATTAAGTCAGCACTCTGAGCCTTAACAGACTCAGAGTCCAAACCAAAGACCAGTATTTTCTTTGGTCTTCTCAGAGTTAAATCAATCTATAAAAATAGCAATAGTCAATAGTGTTTCCCAAGTTAGAAAAAGAAAACACTAAGCTCCTCCTTGTCTTTCTCTCAGACAATGAGAGAGAGGCAAAAATGTTATCTCCCCCAGCCCTGAGAGAGTCCCCCTGTGTGTCTCTGCCAACTGCCAGAGACCAACTGCCACTGCCACACCCAGAGAGAGTAACTGTCACATAAAAAACAGTTAAACTGTCAGCATTTGAATTTGACACTCTCTCTCAGCTCTGTTTGAAACTCCAATTCTTTCTCAAGCCACCTTCTCCACTTCTAATCTCTAAACTAACAAAACAATACTTATTTGCTAATATCATCCTTATGGTAGAAATGGTTTGTTTTGCTTAAAATTGTATATGTCCATAGAAATGGACTTTTTCCAACAACACTTATAAGTGCACAGAATACATTTAATGTTTCAATGGAAATGAGAGGCTATTTTTTAAAAATATACTGCTGTGCCCTGTCTAAAATTCACATATATGCCTTCTTGATGGTATTATTGAAAACATTGTACCAATCAGTAGACAACTCATTCAGTTAGGAACAATAGTAGCCAAAAAACAAGCAACTTCAGAGAAAGTACTACATTGCACTGGAAAGAAATATATGTCCTCCACAAAGGATCTGACTCAAGCAGTCAGTAGGAAGTTAAACCTAAGTATAACTTCATGAGGAATCTACCAAGGGAGAAAATGATTTCCTTTGACAAGAATATATAAATTGTTCTTTTATTGTGTATGAAATACAAATATACCATGTTATCTTTTTTTAAAAATTTTTACATACTTAAAGTAGTTTGTGCACACTTTCCCTACAGACTCTCAATAGTTGTGGTGGAGTGTGTTCTATGCTTTGGGGCATGAAAGACAGTGAGGAATCAAAGATTCTAAAGCCATGAACCTAGGTAAATGGAAGATCATTACCCCTGACCTTAACAAAGAAATCTGGAAGAAGGGTGGATTTTGGGGAAAAGATACAGGCTGAAAAACTGTCCATGCTTTTTCATGCTTTGTGACTCACTCAGTTTCACCAAACTAAATCTTTTGGGTTTGCCTTTTTGGGCACAAAAACAGACAAGGGAACCAGAGTCAAACTAGATGGTAACTATTATTGCTACTAAGGGAGAATGATTTTCCAAGAGACCTATGTGACTGCTGTTATGGGTACCCAAGTGGAGGTAAGGTTATAACTACCTTCCAAAGTTCACATGAGGGCAGAAAGAGACAGTTTGGGAGTTCACATAGAAGAGGGGACAGAGTGAAATATTGTTATTTTGTTAGAGATAAGACCTGTTATTTCCTTTTACCAGGGTTGGAGAGAGAGAATAAGCTGTGACCCATCTTCCCACTCTCTATTTTGTGAATAATACACCCCTTGGAGTTATTCCAGGCACTGCAGAGAGCTGGGTTCCTTTACTGGAGACCACTAGATTATGGAGAAAATATAAATCCTCCAAAGATAATTTAGAGAGTATGTTTAATTGAATAAGGATGATGCAATTGGAAAAAAAAACAATAACAAAAATCACATGGAATTTGGAGTAATTGATTAAAAGTTTGAGTCCAGACTTTTATCTGTTACTACCTGTGTAGATCCCTGTGTAACATCTATGAGCCTCAGTTTCTTCACCTATAAATGGAAAGAGTTGAACTAAATGGCATCTAAGGCTATCTTCCCTTTGGAAGATAATATCCTTTGATCCCCAAGTTAGATTATACTACAAAGCAATATGATTGCTTGCTGTACCCTTTTTTTCCAATAAATCTGTATGTATGCCTGTTTGTCCCTGCCTCTCTCTGACTCTGTCTCTGTCTATTTGTCTCTCTCGCCATTAAAAACATATATGATCATAGGAAAGAGTAAGTACCACAGTGTTCCTGAGACAATACTAATAAAAGAAAAGTGTCCTTGAGTTAAGTGGCATATAACTACTATTACATTCTAAGATGACACTTTGTAGAATAGTGTAAAGAATTGTCTAATGGCTTTGGGTTGTTTAAAATTGCTATATTTTAATGAGAAACATTAAGATTAACCTGATAAAGCAATGACACAAAATCTGGAAGTTACCCTGCAAATGTCCCTGTTACAAGAACAGTTCAGTCCATCACTTAACAATCCCTGAGTCCCTGAAGATAACACCACAAAACTATCTTCTTCCCTATTATCAAAGTTGTCCTGGTCTACATTCCAAGTGGCCTGTAAGAATCTCCTGTTGCTAGGTAGAAGTCTCTCCACTGTTGCTTAATCCCAGAGACCCTTTCCCCTCTTTCTTAGGATAATATAAAACTTGTAACCTCCTCCTCCTCCCTAGTTTGGTGCTATGCCAAGCCTACACACACAGGTTTGTTTTCTCTCTCTTAAAGGAAATAGACAAAGTTGCTGAGCACACTGTGACTTTGGTTTTTCAGGGCAAATAGATATAATGTTTATGGCTCTTTGCTTTTCAGGAGAACAATTCCTCTATGTTTTTAAGGGGTAAAAGAATGTTCAATTTAGAGTCAGAAGACACTTCCTAGCTGTGTGACCCTGGGCAAGTCACTTAACTCTCATTTTCTAGCCCTTACCACTCTTCTGAGGTGAGAGAGAGAGAGAGAGAGACAGAGAGAGAGAGAGAGAGAGAGAGAGAGAGAGAGAGAGAGAGAGAGAGAGAGAGAGACAGAGAGAGACAGAGAGAGAGAC
>NC_058132.1:623221747-623283059 GCF_016433145.1 Gracilinanus agilis | reverse complement strand
TGTGTATAAGAGACAGGAGAGAGAGAGAGAGAGAGAGAGAGAGAGAGAGAGAGAGAGAGAGACTCAGTGTCATACTCTAAAAGATAAAATTAATTTCTTCTGGACAATTAACAAATAAATGAAAAGGAAGGTAGTGTCAAGATTTGGCAAACAAAATCAGAGCTGCCAAATCTTGTGAGAGAGAGGAAATTAGGGGAAAAGGTAAGACAGGAAGAAAGGCAGGAGTGACAGGAATGAGATAGAGACAAAAACAAGTGGTGAGAGAAACAGATCTATATAGAGAGACAAAGGGATACAAAAACAGGTGCAGTAATAGAAACAAAGCCAAAGAAACAATAAAGGATGAAAGAAAAAAGGAGGGAGAAAAGATAGGAGAGGAGTTTAGGGTTTTTAAGGTGTGGCAACACTTATTGCTCCTGTTAAACTAAAGACAGAAGTCATAGGAATTGTAATAGGAATTAGGGGTGATAAGGAACAGAGATACATGCTTCAAGGAGTCAGGACTTGAAGTAGCAAAAAGGACTATGAGCCTAGACAGGGGTATACTAAGAAAAAAATTAACAACTGGTGGGAAAATTGCATTGGATATATTTGTAAAAGTAGCCTGAATTATTAAGTCCCTATTTGTAGTTGCTAATTGATTTCCAAAACATAGATGGTCATGCTGAACATTAACTATCCAGTAGGAACCCAGTTGAGGCTGCCTCTAGCACTACCCAGAAAACATTTGGGAGTGCTAAAGAGTGCCCTATAGATCACAGATGAAAGCAACAAGAATTTGATGATGAGACCTTCATTATTACTTAGCAACTGTTTCCTCTCAGATCTATACTTCATCCTTCTGAGTTATGCTTGCTTTTCTTTTCTCCTGACTTTTATTCTCTTCTCAGTCCTATCATAATCTTTTTCTCTCAGTCTTACTCTATTTCTCCTATCAATGCTATACTTCCCTTTACTAAATTAAAGAATTAACCCCTCCCTTCCCAGCACTCTTATAGTAATTCCATATACTGCCTTCCTTAAATAATAAGTAGTTATTTAGGAAGGAAAATAAGTTGCTATGGGAAACAATAAGATCTTCTTTCCCAAATATCTTTAAAACTAAGAGAGATGTCGTTCTGAATGGGACAATTTAAACTAGATCCTGCTTTGAGGAAGCAAAAAGACAATTAATCCTAGAGGTCTAATATACCCCTGAGTGTTCTGGGGATTCACAGATTTTTAATTATCTCTTCCTTTAATTAATCATTATGAGCTGATGAAGCCTTTATGGATCTCTCCCTCCTCCATCTCAATTCCCTTCCTCTAGGATTAGCTCTTATTTGTAGTATTTGCATGATCTCTTTCCCATTAGAATGTCAGCTCTTTGAAGGCAGGAACTTTATTTTTCCATTTCTCTGCATTCCTCAAATTTTAGCACAGCAATTGACCCCCATTATTCAATTCAATTTAATTAAGTCAATTCAGTTGATTTACTGGTTAGTTTATTAATCTGAAGCATACCCAAGGCACTGGGAAATCTCAGTCAGCATTGTACTAGCAACACTTTTTTTTTAAACCCTTACCTTCTATCTGAGAATCAATACTGTGTATTGGTTCCAAAGCAGAAGAGTGGTGAGGACTAGGCAATGGGGGTTAAGTGACTTGCCCAGGGTCACACAGCTAGGAACTGTTTGAGGCCAGATTTGAACCTAGCACCTCCCATCTCTGAACCTGGCTCTCAATCCACTGAACCACCCAGCTGCCCCCAGCAAAACTTTTAAAAGCTCAACATGGTCTCTGCATCACCACATAACATTAAAATAAAGTTTCAATATGTTTTAGTAAGAATTTAATTTGTCCAATGATGGACATATGTCTATTGTCTGAGCAACATACAAATTAAATACAGAGAGATTTATTATCAGGTGGGCCACAAGGTGATGAGTTTGGAGTCCTTTGCAACTGCCAGAAACCATCTACTGAGTTTTAGAGAATCTGTGATCATTCAGAGAATGGAACACTCTCATGGACAGAATCTTATATCCTTGATGTATTGATGTAAATATTCATTCAAATAACCCTGTCATCATCTCCAATTATTCAATAGATATAATTTTCTGTTCCCATGCCTTAGTAATGAACACAATTTTAACAATGTTGAAATAATAATGAAAAAGAAGAAAACATAGACAGATCAAAGGAGACTCTGATCATCTCTAAACCTGAAGGACACAGCGCCCTTTTCTTAATGTGAGGTATTTTCTGACAATTTGCATGAAAGACAAAGTAAAGAGCCTCTAGGTCTGTTCTCTACTATATCACAATGGCTGGTGACTATCACAAGAGGACTAGAGACTTCTCTGCTACTTCATTCACTCTTGTTCACTACAAGAAGAGAATATTTATTTCAGAATCCTTATACAAATATTGTATATAATAACTATCTGCTCATACTATATTTGGTCATACAATCAGTTTCATTCATCAAGAAATTTTTTTTTTACTGAGCATATAATAGTTCAAACCACAATTCCTGCTTACAGTTGCATTGTGGAGATAACATGTATAAAAACATTGCTTGTGCGTGGCAGTTCCCAGGTGTCCTGCTAAATCCAAAGTCTAATCTATGTAGAATTTAAAGCAGATTCAGCCACCACTCTGATCATTTAGATTCATTGTCCTTTTTTTAAAACCCTTACCTTCTGTCTAAGAATATCAAAACATCAAGGATATGAGATTATGCTGATGAGGATTCTCCACTTTCTGAATGATCAGAAACTAAAATTCAGTTGATGATTTCTGGGAGTTCCAGAAGAGTAGTAAGGACTAGGCATCTGGGGGTGTTGGAAGGGAATCTCTCTCTCTCCATGATGTTGCTTTGTTTGATGCAATCAATCAGTGTCCTAGAGATCAAAGACCACTGAGAAGTGCAGGTATAGACAAACCCTCAGAGAAAGGAAGTTGAAACCAACAAAATGGGAAATTGATCCCACAGGCACTGACCCCCTGGGAGGTGCCAAGCAAATCATAGAACTATGGTTGGTTCCTGAGATGTGATGTGGGAGAGCTAGTGGGTGAAGAAAACTGCTTATAAGGTGAGACCAGGAGACTGTTCACGCTCTTCTGGCTGCAGCTTGGAACCTGAAGGAACCCAAGTTGGTGGTGAGCTTCAATCCATCATGACTGCAAATAGAGTAATGAGCTAAGTGACTCTGCATCTTTCCTATATTTTCCTCTCTTTACTATCACTACTTTGATGTAATAAGATTATTAAAGCTACTAAAAACTTCATAATTTAATTTAAACTATTATAGGGGTAAGTGTTTTGCCCAAGATTACATAGCTAAGTAGTGTCTGAGGCCAGATTTGAACAGAGGACCTTGGGTTCTAGGCTTGGCCCTCAATCCATTAAGCCACCTACCTGCTCCTTTCATTATCTTTTAAATAAAAGACAGGCCACATGGTCTCTTAGGTCCACTAATAAGTTTCAAGGATATTGAGTGTCACCTAGGAAACTGGGCAGCACTTTTCTAGAAATACACTAAATCACATGTCATTCTCTATATATGTCATTACTTGAAACTACAGAGTATCTTTGGGTACTAGCTTAGGGTATGATACCTTGAGCTCATGCTTAAGTAGTGTTTCACTTTGCTGGACACATTCCTCCCTATCGCACTTAGAAGTTTCATTAACTCTACCTTATGAATAAATGAGATTTTCCTATGGGCTGAAGGGCATTTGACTTAACCATCAGCCTTCAGCTAAGCTCTCTTCCCAGTCTTATCCTATACATCCTAAGGGCACCATCTCCTACTCTGCATTGAATCTTACGCATCTCTGAAAAAAATTAACAGATATAGAAAAGCAATGTGTTAAATTCAGCAACTACTATTTAGGGTGGTGGACTTAAATTCAAGAAGTACTAGTTTTAAATGCCTGTTGCTAAATATGCCTTCTCTAAGACTAAATTATAGATGAGTGGTAATCTGTGAATGATAGAAGGACTTCCCACAATAGGAGTTCTCACACAAGTCCTTGAAATATTTCTTTATCTGTAAGACTATGAATAGGTTGGGGGCAGAAGATATAAGAATGAGTAAGAAAAATTTGGAAAGCAACAAATCTTTACTCCTCAAGGATTTTATAATCTAGTAAGTCTTAGCGACCTGCATTTGTCCTTTTGGAAACAAAAGAGAACAAAATTTAACTATAGATTTAAAACTGCCCAGGCCTGGGGGCAGCTGGATGGCTCAGTGGATTGAGAGCCAGGCCTAGAGACAGGAGGTCCTAGGTTCAAATCTGGCCTCAGACACTTCCTAGCTGTGTGACCCTGGGCAAGTCACTTAACCCCCATTGCCTAGCCCTATAACAAATAAAATGAATATAGAAGGATATATATAAAGATATTAGGGTTTAAAAAAAACTGCACAGGCCTTTAAATCTTAGAAGCATCTAGGTGATGTAGTGGATAGAGTTTGGATGTGAAGTTAGGAAACCTGGAGTTTGAATCCAGCCTCAGAAACTTAATAACTATATAATCCTGAGCAAGTCATTTTAGTTCTTCCTGACAATTTCCTTATGTATAAAATGAGGACAATAATAGCACCCATATCACTTGATTGTTGAAAAGATAAATTTATGTTTATAAAACCTTTCCACAAAACTTAAAGGCTATTTTGATCCATTCCAAGTTCCTCAGTATACAGACTGAGAAACTGAGGCTTAAAAGAAATTAATTCAGTTAAGACTTGACCAGAATCACACAGTTTATTACTCAGAATAGAGATTTGAACCTAGTTCTTCTTGTCTCCGATTCCAACACTCTATATAACCCGCCAGGCTGTCTCTAGGATTCTTCCTCTGTTCACCTTCTCTCTTCACATGGTCCAGGTAGATCCAGTGATTTTCCCATCAACACTGACATTTTCTGACATGCCTTTTCATTCTCACAGAGTTCTGGAAAAAAATTGAAATGAGGTGTAAGAAGCTGGGAGAACAATGTACCCTCATTTGTATTCTGGTACTGCCTTGCAAAACAAAACTGCCTCTTCATCTCTAGTGCCTTTGAATTTTAAGCAAGGAGGAGAAAATTTCTCACAGCAACAGGTGGGTGTTTACCTGCTTGTAGTATTGGCCATTTCATATGCTGGGTCGCTTTTAAATTCCCTAATAATAAACCTTCAATGCTGTATAGGCAGTCGGGTTCAGTTGCCATGGTACTTCTACGTGGTACCTCTCAATAATAGTGCCTTGCCTATGATTACAGAGTAAGGGCCCTTTATAGCAATAATAATAAGACCTTACATTCATGGCATGCCTTTTACAAAGAGAATCCCAATGAGTTGGTTGAATAGACTATATAAGAATTTTCTCAAGACACTATAAATACCCATATTTCTACTTTAGAAATGTGGTAGTCATCCTGCCCCAGTTAGAATTACACAACATGTTTATTTGTTTCAGAATTCAGTGTGATGGATTATTTATCAAAGTGAAAATATGAAAGATAGTTAAGTTGACAGAATATAAACATTTTAATTGGAATGTGTTTGGGGAAGGAAAACTTTTCTGTTGTCAGGTTTTTTGGGGGGGTTTGTTTGTTTGTTTTTTATGCTAAGACTTTGTTCTCCATGTGAAATTCAAATCTCCTTTATACAAGTTTAGGTTCTGTGTTAAGTTGTCAGTGATGTGTGTGTTTGTGTGTGTGTGTGTGTGTGTGTGTGTGCGCGCGCGCATATTTTGAGTTGAAAGTACAGAAAGGAGTAATTGAATTGTGAATGGAGTTAAGTTCAATTCAATCATTTATTCAATTTATTATTTAAATAATTAGAAAGGGGCTATGAGCACTATGCCATAAGCTAAAAGTTACAAAATTACTTTACCATTCAAAAGGCTTTGCATCCACTTGGGGCCAGGTGAGTTACCTATCAGAATCTAGCTCATTCTATTTAATTCCTTAAAGAGAATTTTCTAGAAATCTCCTATTTATTTTTCTCTGGAGTATATTTTCTCTGAACTTAAACTTATTAAGAAATATATTTCAAGAGAAGAGAAGAATTTATGACAAAACAAGAGATAGAGATTACCAGTTGTAAAATGAATAATTTTGATTATATTTAATTAAAAAGAGGTTGTACAAACAAGAACGATTCAACCAATATCAGAAGGGAAAGAACAAACGGGGGGGGGGGGAATCTATAACAAATTTCTCTAATAAAGGTCTCATTTCTAAAATATATAAATAACAAAGTCAAATTTTTAAGAATCCAACTCATTTCCCAATTGATAAATGGCCAAAGAATATGAATAGAAAGTTTTCAGATGAAGAAATCAAAGCTATCGAAATCATATGAGAAAATGTTCTAAATCCCTCTTGATTAGAGAAATTCAAGTTAAAACATCTCTAGGTATCACTTTACACCTGTCAGATCAGCCAATTTGACAGTAAAGGAAAATGATAAATATTGGAGGGAACACAGCAAAATTGGGGCACTAATGAATTATGTGTGGAGATGTGAACTGATCCAACCATTCTGAAGGGCAGTTTGATATTATGCCCAAAGGGAGAGATAAGAATGCTTACCTTGTGATCCAGAAATACCACTACTAGGTCTGTATCCCAAAGGGATTTTTTAAAAAATGGGAAACAAAACTATTTGTATGAAAATATTTATTCTTGCTCTTTTTGTGGTGTCAAAGAATTGGAAATGAAAAGAATGTCTCTAAATTATGGAATGGCTGAGCAAATTGAGGTATATGATGGTGATGGAATACTATTGGTCTATAAGGAATGATGAATAGGATGATTTAAGAAAGAGCTGGAAAGACCTACATGAACTGATGCAGAGTAAAATAAGCAGAACCAGAAGAACATTATACACAGTAACTGAATTATTGTGGAATAATCAAATGTGATAAATTTTGCTACTAACATTAATGCAATGATCCAGGATAGGGATTTATGAAAAAGAATGCTATCCACTTCCAGAGAAAGAAGTGTTGGATTAGAAATGCAAATTAAAGCATATGGTTTATCACTTGTTTATTTGGGTATATTTGGGGGTTTTAGTTTTATAAGATTATTCACTTACAAAAATGTATAATATGGAAATATGTTTTATGTGATAATATATTTATAACCCCGATGGAATTGCTTGTCAGTTCTTGGAGGGAGAAGGAAGAAAGGAAAGAGACAATGTGAATCATATAACTTTGGAAAACTTATGTGGAAATTTGTTATTAAAATAAAAATAAATAAAAAGAAGTATATTTTATATGGACAACTAGGTAGCAAACTGGATAGAACTCCAGGCCTGGAGGCAGGAGGTCCTAGTTCAAATCCAGTCTCAGGCACCTTTTAGTTGTGTGACTCTAGGCAAGTCACCAATTGCCTAGACCTTAACACTCTTATTCCTTGGAAATGATACCCAGTATTGATTCTAATATAAAAGGTGTTTGTTTTTTTTCTTAAGTACATTTCATTACTTTAAAGACTCATAATTTCATTGACATTAATATTCTCTTAATTAACTTAGATTTTTTATCCCCTCCCTTATTTTTTATATTTTTTCATGAATTACAGTAGTCAAAACAATAGGTTAGCTGACACCTGGTGGGAGAAGGAGTGGCTAAGGAGGAAGAGATAATTTCAGTTTCTTGGATAGTACTAGACAAGATGGTCTCAATCAGTATTGTAGATGAGAATTTCTGAGTTTGGTAAAACTGAGCATTCAAACATCCTACAGCTTTTTCAAAATATAATGAGACAACTGAGTGTAACTTCTGGATGTAGTAGAAAGAATGAATTTGGAGACAGAATGCAATTATTTAAAGTCTGACTACTGTTTACTTTCTCCAAGATCTCAGGTGAGTAATTTCATTTTTTTGGGTAAGAGATTCCTCAGCCATAAAATGAGAGAAATGGATGAAATACTCTTTAAGATGTCATCTAGCTCTAAAAATTTGGGGTAATGAAAAATATATATAAACTTTATTATTGTAGCTTAAAGTTATAACATTGGTTAGAATGAGAAATCCTGAAAATTAGGTTTTATTCTTATTTTTTTAAGATTCTAAACATCAATATAACTAGGGAAAAATATTCTTGTTCAAAGTAACTATTTTTAATTACTTTTTAAAATTTTGAATTTAAAAACCAAAAAAGAAGCATTTCCATATATGAAGTGAGGATTGTATATAAAAGTTATTAATCTCCATTTCTTCATTTCTTCTTGCTTTACTGTATATGTATATCTATATAATAAATTCCACATGTTATTTTCAAAAATGTCTTTCTCATATGTGCTTCTTTCTGAAGTCCTTTCTGTTCCTTTCTGTGCATTTAAAAGTACCTTTCAATGGCCTTCTTCACACCCCAGTGTCATTTTTGCTAAACTTTCCTTTTAACCCTAATCCTATGCATTTAAAAAAAGGGGGGGAGGGGGCAGCTGGGTAGTTCAGTGGATTGAGAGTCAGGCCTAGAGACAGGAGGTTCTAGGTTCAAATCTGACCTCAGACACTTCCTAGCTGTGTGACCCTGGGCAAGTCACTTTTCCCCCATTGCCCACCCATACCACTCTTCCACCAAGAAGCCACTACACAGAAGTAAAGGGTTTAAAAAAAAAACGGGGGGGGGGGGAACCATTTGTAACAAATATGTGTAGCCAAGCCAAATAAATGCATGCAATAGCCTTGTTAAAAACGTATATTTCTTTCTTTTGGACCTCAAGACCATCACTTTTCTTTAAGACGATGGGCACATGGAACACCAGACATCCTCTGCAGACATTGTTGATAATTAGTATTGATCAAAGTTTTTAGTCTTTGAAATAATTGTCCAGATTTTGCACAGTTCATTCTGTATTGTTTCATATCACCTTGGATTTTGTGAAGTCATTTCTTACATTATTTTTTTAATCAGTTCAAAAAATATTTATTATATGCCTACTATATGCCACACTCTATGCTTCATGCTTGAATAGGACAATTAGAAAAATATTTTTCCCATTACATTAATGCACTATAATTTGTTATTTCACAAATGATATACACCTATTTTTAGATGCTACCTCTCCAACTCCACTTTGTTTCCCTGTAGACTTAGATGAATTTTTACAGCAAGGTCTATGTGTGAATGTATGGGTGTTCTACCCTCCTTAGTCTATTTCAGGTAAGAATGAAGTTTACCTAATAACCCTTCTCCTTACACTTTCTCCATGTTTATATATGCTTCTCCTCTTCCAGTCCTATTATGAGAAATAACAAGTTCCAACCCCTTCATTCTTCCTATGCAGTATATTCCTTTGATCTTCCCTTCTCCATTTCAAATTGCTCGAATAAATTTGTATTCCTGTATTTCTCTTGACCCTTGTGTTTTTATTTTAAGGATTCTACTTAGTTCTGGTCTCTTGTCAGAAATTCTTGAAAATTTACTATTTCATCAAAGGTCTCTTTTCCACCATAATATCATGCTAAACTTATTAAGGAGGTATACACATGCTTCTCACCATTGAATCTTAGGTTGCCTATTTTTTTCAAGGCTCAGTTCAGGTTCCAACTACCATAAGAAGAATTTCTTGATTTTCTCAGTGCTTAATACTTTCTTCCTTTGCATGTTATTTGCTATGTACATAATTTCCAGGGAGTAGAATATAATATGTAATATACTCAGGAGAATGTGAGTTTTTCAAAGATAAGGACTCTTTTTCATTGTTTTGGAGTTGATTTGTTTCTTTTCTTTCTATCTACAACCTTAGCACCATTCCTTGCCCAAACTACAAGTTTAATCAATGTTTATCTCACTGAATTGACTTTGAAGACATCCAAAGTATAAACTTTAGCAAATAAAACTGTTGGCAATATCTAGGAAATAATGTCTTTTGTAAATGGAAATGATGGTACTAACCAACTAAAACTAAGCTAGTGTTTTAAATTAGTAATAATAAACATTACTTCCATTTCTATAACTTTTAAAATATTTTAGTGACAAAATATTTTCCTTATAACAGTATGTGAAGTAATAAGTCTCTCTATTTTCAATTAGAGATGAGAAAGTTGAGGATCTTTTTTTATAACTGAAAATGTTTATTTAATTAATTGATTTAGAATATTTTTCCATGGTTACATGATTCGTGTTCTTTCCCTTCCCTCCCACCCCCAGCCAACGAGTAATTTCACTGGGTTTTACATATGTCATTAATCAAGACCTATTTCTATATTATTAATATTTCCAATAGGGTGATCACTTAGAGTCTACATTCCCAATCATGTCCCCATTGACCCATGTGATCAAGTAGTTGTTTTTCTTCTGTGTTTCTACTTCCACAGTTCTAAGAAAGTTGAGGATCATTATGTGAAATGAATTGCCCATGTCATCCAAATGGAAAAATTAAGAAACTAGGATGTGAATCTCAGTCTCCTACTTCCAAATCCAGAGTGCTCTTCATTATACAATTCTGTTCACAGTCCTTCCTTCTCTGATTTTCAAGATTTTTGGGGGGTTAGGGATATGAGCTATGCCATAGAACAGAGGAAAAAGAGACTGACAGTTCTACCAGTGTATAGGGAACAGTAAAAAAAAGGACTGCTAAGAGATTACCACAGAATAGAAGGGAATTATAAGAAAGCAGAGTTGTTTCCTTTATGTCTGTCTTTCATGTTGCTTTGTGTAGTACCTGATTTTTTTTTTTCAAAATAGGTATGGAAGGGGGCAGCTGGATAGCTCAGTGGATTGAGAGCCAGGCCTAGAGACGGGAGGTCCTGGGTTCAAATCCGGCCTCAGACACTTCCCAGCTGTGTGACCCTGGGCAAGTCAGTTGACCACCATTGCCTACCCTTACCACTCTTCCACCTATAAGTCAATACACAGAAGTTAAGGGTTTAAAATTAAAAAAATAAAAAGATTAAAAAAAAAATAGGTATGGAAGCTTGAACTTATAAAGTGATTTATATTATAAACTCTTGATGATTTCCCACTCTCCATGTAGTTCTGCATCTGATAAGCAAGTTAGATCCTAAGAGAGTTACTTTGGGTACTGAGAAGTTAAATGACTTGTAAAAGGTCATATAGACAGTATGAATCAGAATCAGGACTTGAACACAGGTCCTAATTTTGACTGAGGCAATCTCTATTCACTCTGCTATATCAAATTATCTTTCAATCCACCTAGTCCAAACCTTTTAGTTCACAGATGAAGGAAGTTAGACCCAGAACAGTTAAAGGACTAGCTCAAAATCTCAGTTTTTAGGGAGAGGTGTCTGAAATCTAGTTGTTTTTTTTTAATTGTTTCAATTCATAGTCCATCATAATATATTGGGAATGTGGAGAGGAACTATGGGAAAGACATCAGGAGATAGAGGTCAATGACCTTGTAGGGAGTTGGCTTGAATAACAAACCATTAATTCCAAAACTTTCAGCTAGGTTCAAGGACCACATAGTCTACCTTCCCCACCCTCCTCCCTGCCCCTGAAAGGCAGTGACTGGAACTCTTGTTTTTTTTATAAGAATCTCTCTCAAAGCAGAATGCTCTTTGGAAGCCTGATTAAAGTTTCAATTTTTTTCTGCCTTTGACATTTGCTTATAAACTTTAAGCACTTTTATCTGTCCCTTAATTTACCATCTGTGAATCAGAAGTGAGATAACACCTCCCTCTGAATGTGTTACTCCTTGCTGCATAGATTAGAAGGATGGAACTCCATAAAGATTATGGCCCTGTCTATGGAGTATGGGGAATAGCCAAGTTGTCTCCTGTTGCCTACTCATGGAGGTAAAACCTTAATTGTGAGAATTTTCTTTAAGTTCAGGCACATAGGAAGCTGCATGGTGTTTGTGGGAGGAGTAATGGATTTGTAATCAAGAGACTTCTCTTATTTACCTCTTGACAAATGAATGGCTCCTGTGAGATAACAAGATTAGCATGGAACCATAAACTGGGATGAAGAGAATTCTTTTCATAGAACTTCCTTAAAAAATGTCCTGTTTCCCTTTCTCCATTTAGCCCTTCTCCATGTTTGCAGAGTCTCTTCCATAGGATAGGCAGGATCAACTCCTTTTAAATACAACCTGTACATAGGTAAACAAATGCAAAATTAAAGTATAAGAGAGATTCGATGAATTCCTTGTGGGTCACTTTTTAATTGATTGAACCTCTATTTTTTTATTCCATTTGTGCTTTTCTGGAGGTAGCCCTGAGGAAAACAGGGGATCAAATTATTTACATACATGGTATGGGCATATGCTTATATTTTCTTCACTTATACAATGTTGGGAGTCCATGAGAGGGAGGCAGATATGAACAAGAACGTACTACCCATCCTGGTATATCTGACAATGTACTGTAACAAAGTCCTATGGGAGTTCAGTTACAATTTCAATTAATTGTAAGCCTATATGCATGAGGTAACTTTAATAATAATTACCAAAACATGTAAGCCAATAGCAAGTTTCCCATTACTCAGTGGTAGGATCAGGTCCCTTTAAATGTAACCTGTACATAGAGAAACAAATATATCACTGGTAAAAGTAGATATAAAATACCAATGTTATTTGCCAAATAAGGAGGACTATCAAGTAGACATGATCTGGAAAGACCTAATTAATGTGAGATAGCCTCTGACAAGTAAAAATCCCTTAGCCTCTATGTCTCTCAGACCCAGGATACCTAGTGATCTTCATTGGCAAGCAGAGACCCCACAATAGGACCAATTTGACAAAAGAAACATTTTTTGTGCTTGGGGAAATATTTACAGTAAAGTTTAATGTAGAGAATTATTACATGTTAATTAAAACAACAAGGGGAGGTTTGAAGATCGGTTATCACCTCCAACACCCTATCCTAGAAAATGTGTACCAAAGTCAAGTATTAGGTAACTGAGAATAAATAGGATAGAAAGTCTGGAACTGGTTTCAAGAGAGAAGACATGAGGTTTGGCAAAAACAAAAGATGTCTGATATCAGCATAAACAGGTATGGTATCAGTCCATAATATCTTACAGAGTAGAAAAGGAAAGAGCAAACACTAGCACAAGAGCAGAAACATACATGTTTGAAAAGGAAGTCAGATATCAAGATGGCAGCCTACTCTTTTGATGCTCAAAGGATCTTATCCAGTTGGAATCCTACACAAGTCAGTGAAAAGGGGAAATAAGTAAGGAAATTAACTAATGCTAATGATTTATAGGTTACCAGTCTGACTAATGGATCAGAGTCAAAATTGGTGGCCAAATACAGAAACCAGTCATGTGGATTATTCTTTCATTAAACATTCTGAACACCTAAAATAACTGAAATGCTTTTAATAAAATTAGGTGTGAAAGAGGCCTGACCTGCACTAGTGCCATTGAAAATTCAACCAGTCAGCAATTCAACCTTTTAAAAATTGATTGCTTGATCATAATTAGGCTATGCTTATCACAAATAGATGAAATTTCTTTTTTTTTTTAAAGAAACTAAACAAAACTCACAAAGATAAATTCAGATAAAACAAGGATTTCCTTTTTTCCCCCTTTCCACAGGGAACTTTGAGGGGAAATTATTTAATCCTTTAGACAATCCTGACACATCTTTATCTATGAATACATAGTCTGAGACAGCAACAGCCAAGGAAAAGGAAATAAATGTGGGATACCAATTAACCTTTTACAATTAAAAATCTTTCTCTATTATATCACCCATTAGCAGTGTTATAGTTAATGGTCTGTCAGTGTTTCCATTAGACAATTTCTCTAGCACCCATATAGCAAAGTTCCTGCTAATTAAGATAAAATAACACCCCAATGAATCTGTATGGTATAGAACATAAGCTCTTCTCAAAGACGCTTAAAATAGATGGACACCATCTGAAGCTCTGTATTCTGTTCACTAAAGAACAATTTAAGAATGTGTTTTAAGTGCCAATTTAAAATACGTGTTTTCATTTTATTAAATATTCCAGCTATATAAAAAGAAGAAATGAGGTTTTTGACCATTTCGATATGGTTGGATGAATATCAATAAATTTACAAGAATAAGGCTAAAGGTTTTCTACAGAGGCCTCACACTTAACATTGCTCTCAATATTCAGATCATCTCTAGCATAAAAATAGTACAGGGCATTCAGTGCCCATCTCTTTATAATCTTAGTTTTAACCCTGAAGTAGAATTTTTTTTCTTTTCTAGAAGAAGATTAAAAATAAAGCTTCCATATTTATGTCTCTTTGTCATTCAAATCTTTCTAATTTTCATTAAACCCTAAGATAACAACAGCAATAAAAATTAACATATTCATCGTATTTAGCAGACTATATTCATTAAAAGCAAAATACTGATCACAGGTAACTAAAGCAACAAAGACATAGTTACATAACCAACAAAAATCAGTAGAAAAGCTATAATATTTGACTTAACCCCTGTTCTCCTAAAGAATATTTTTCAGTAAGTACCCTTATGACATTAATTTGTAACTATGATTGCTTGACAAAAGATGAAGGATTTACTTGTCGACAAGAACTGACTTGCTCATTTCCACTCTCTTTTATCTCCAATTTAGAAATTGTAAAGGAAAAGCAACACACTATAAATAGCATTTTCTTATTTTTTTAATACAAGCGTTTGAATTGCTTTAATCATATGTCTATCTCATGAAAGATCCCAAATATAAAATTATAATGTTGCAAAATTGAAATGTATCAATAAAGTTTTAGAGATGGGTATACCTGATCCCTCATTCATGCCACCCCTTCCTCCATACGTACCTCCTTGGCATATAGGAAATCAGTTAAATTAATACTCCATTCAAACACAGAGCTGGATTCTCAATCCGCAAGTATTTATTTAGCATCTATTATGTTCCAGGAACCTGGGGATATGAGTACAAAGAAAGAAAGAATCCCAATTTGCAAGAAATTCATGTTCTACAGGAGATCATATACATACATATGCATGTATGTATGTATATATATGTATATATATATATACACACATATAAAGAAAACAAATAGATAATATAAAATAGTTTACTGCAAAGTTTAAGAAAGAAACTGCTATTACTTGAGGGAATGAGGAAAGGTTTTGTGTTGAGTGTGTTGTTTGAATTGCATATTAAAGGAAGAAAGGGATTCTATGAGGCAAAGGTTCTAAAGGAGGCCACTGTATGTATGGAAGACAAAGCCATGGAAAGAAAAAATGGAATGTCATGGATGGACATAGAAGACACGCCACTTCAGCTGGATTATGAGGAAGAGTAATAACCAATAAGTTTGGAAAAGGCAATAGAGGCCAAGCTGTAAAAGTTTATAAACACTAAACAGAGGAATTTATGGGAAAAGGAAGGAAGGGGAGGATAGGGAAAAAAAATAAAGGATTTCAGTAAGAGAGCTTTCAAGAACACCCATAGTTAGGGGACATAATTTGGACAAGAAAAGATTTATAAGAAATAACTAGAGGTAGGATAATTAGGGATGAATACTTTTATGAAAGTTCAGAGAAAAGAGATTATCTAGGAGGAGAGAGTGGTCAACAGTGTCAAGTACATTGAATCCAGAAATATGAACAATAGAAAAAGAAGTTATAATTTTCAGCAATTTTTTTTCCTCAGGGGTTTCTTTTTATTTTTTTAAACCCTTACCTTCTGTCTTGGAGCCAATACTGTGTATTGGCTCCAAGGCAGAAGAGTGATAAGGGCTAGGCAATGGGGGTTAAGTGACTTGCCCAGGGTCACACAGCTAGGAAGTGTCTGAGGTCAGATTTGAACCGGGGTCATCCTGTCTCTAGGCCTGGCTCTCAATCCACTGAGCCACCCAGCTGCCCCTACAGGCTTTTCTTACTTGGTGTAGGGCCTCTAAATTGTGGCATGTATCTGGCCTGCTGCTCAAGATGAGGGGCAAGCTTTGGTCAAGTAAATCATTTACTGATCATACCAAATCCTCACCTTCTTGAGCTTCCCAAAAAATTGTTTTCTGAGCATCACAAAATCTTACATAAGCTGTATAACCCTGAATTCCACTTCCCTACCTGGCCTATGAGTAGAATATTTTAGAACCAAACTCCTACCTAAGTTCTCTTCTTGGGAGAAATTCTCTTCTCCTAATAGGCATCATACCCTTCCTCTTTCCTCCTCCCCACTCAGAAAATGGACTAGATCCACATTTCTCTAAATGAGAAAATGCCTTCTTTCTTATCATAGGGGTCTAGCACAACATCTTCTAAGTGTTTTCCCCTAAGGTATGTTTCCTTTGCCCCAGAACCATTACTCCTGATTTATAATTTCCTTTCTACTTGCCCTATCATATCCACTGACATTCTTTTCTTATTCAAGGTATGAAGTGGAAGCTGGTTCATCAAAGGTTATGGCAGGAGCACACACACTTTCTTATGTCTTACCAAGCTAGGAAATTGTCAAATATGGCCCAATGATAGATTACATGTTTGTCATCTCAGCCCCTTCCCTCAAAAATCTTACAGTCTATATTATGTCCCCTGTGTCATAACATCTCATAAATTCTATCTACTAAAATATTAAGGGGTAATGATCTGTTCAGTTGGAATTTTCCCTAAAGCAAGATAGTCCTATATCGCAGGATTACTAGGAAAGATGTATAATATGTCATGATTGAAAGGATGCTGGATCCAAATCCAAAAAGCCCACTTAGAAAACAAAGGTTCAAAATTTGATTATTGACCCCAAATCATTTATCACCTAAGCTCAGTTTTCTCATTGGTGAAATGAAACAATCTGACAAAAGGAAAGAATAAGGGAATTTAGAAGAGGGATAGTTTTGAGGGGCTATTAAGTCCTTACCAATTCTAAATCAATGACTCTGATAACTTGGGCTCTAACATCAGTCAATTTAGGGTAAGAAGAAGATCTCTTCTGTCCTTGACAAGGAATTCAGGATACTGCTAACTATCTGAAGAGAATGGCTTTATCAGAAAAAAAAAAGAGTTAATTCCACAACCCAACCAATAGTCAATAAACAGTTTAAAGTGCCTCCTATTTGCCAGGCACTTTGCTAAGTACCAGGGATACAAATAAGAAAAAGAAAGTTAGTCCCTATCCTCAGGTAGCTTACAGTTTAATGAAGGAAAATAATACATAAAAGAAAGAAGAACAATTAAGTTGCTCAGTGGATAGAGAACCAGGCCTTAGAGACAGGTTGTCCTGGGTTCAAATCTAGTCTCAGACACTTCCTTTGCTATGTGACCTCAGGCAAATCAGTATTCCCCATGGTCTATACCTTATTGTTCTTCTGCCTTAGAAACAACATTCAGTAACAATTCCAAGTCAGAAGGTAAAGATTTTATGAAAAAATACACAAAAGAAAGTTGAAGATGGGACTACCTGGAGCTATCTCTACCTGGCTGATGGCCACAAAGTCACAATCAAGCTGAGTCTCTGGTGGAAAATGAAGAGTTACCTGGAAATTTCTGATCACTCCATTAAAGAAGACTGTGAAAGGAATTTATTGCTCTACCCTTTAGCCCTCCAATCTGAAGGAAGAAGCAAATGAGAGTGGTTAGAAACTTCTGAGCATCATACTCAATGATCCATGAACTAATTCAAGTAGGTTCAACAAATATCAATTAAGCCCAAACTACTTACAAGAAACTCTGCCAGGTACATAAAATAGAAAGTCGCAGAGAAAAAAATAAAAAATACCCTTGTTCTCAGAGACCCTAAAATATGCTAAGGAGTATAAAACAATATGTACTCACAGAAGTCTGAGATATTTACATGCCAATTTTGAGAAAGAAAGAGTACTATTTAAAAGGTTAGAGAGGCTCCTGAGATGGTACCTGAGCTGGGGAGTGAAGGAAACCAGAAATTCTCTTAGTATTTGATGAGGAGGGACTGCAATAACAATATGGGAGACCATTTCTGTAAAAGCCCAGCTAGAAGAGGTGGAATGTCATGAATAAGAAGAGTTGGCAGGTCAGTTTGACTGGAACAGAGAGTTTGTGAAGGAGAGTAATGTGACACAAAACTGTAAAAGGTAGGTGGGAACCAGATTGTGGAGAATTTTAAATAACTACTCTAATAAAACTGGACAGAATGGAAAAATACACGATGTTCATTTAATTAACCAAAAATTTAATATCATGCTGAAGAGAGAGAATTTTTAAAAGTTTGTCTTCCACAAGGCAATAGATTTCTGGATTTAGGGGGGAAATAACTTTCACTTAAATCCTAGAATTGGTTTCTGGATTTAGGGAAAAAATAACCTTCACTTAACTCCTGAAATTGTTACTTACTATGTAATGTTGAATGAACTACTTATTTCTCATCTGCCCTAGTTTCTTCAAATCAAATCAAAAGTATTTTTTAAAGAGCCTACTATTGGGGCAGCAAGGTGGCTCAGTGCATAGAGAACTAGGGCTAGAAATAGGAGGTACTGGATTTAAATCAGACTTCAGACACTTTCTAACTGTATGACCCTGGGCAAGTCACTTAACCCCAATTGTCTAGCCCTAATCACTCTAATGTCTTGGAAATGAAACTTAGTATGGATTATAAGACAAAAGGTAGGGTTTTTTTAAAAAGTCTAATTATTTTCCAAATGCTATGCCAAGCAATAAAAATACAAAGAAAAGCAGCAGCCCTTGCCTTCAAGTAGTTCATAATTAAATAAAGCATACAACATGCATTAGCATTAAAGGGACTGTAAACATTGCATGCAGAAGGCTCTTCATCTAAAAAATGATGGAATCAGACTAAAAGATCACTGAAATTTATGGCCTTATGAATCAAAATTCCCCTCATGAAGGTGTTTATAAGATGTATGGAAAGAGTTCTGGGCTTGGAGGTAAGGAGGATGAGTTCAAATAGTTAAGACTAGTGTTAACTGTTTGATCCTTGGGAAAATTGCTTAAACTCAGTCTCAGTTTCTTATCTGTAAAATGAGAGATTGGAATTGATGGCCTTTCCTGTGCTTTGAGATGGAGGGGAGGGAAGGAGTAGATGAGATAAGACTGGGAAGGCCTGTAGGGTCCACATGTGGAAGTGCATGAATTCCATGCAAATAGATTTTAATTTTATTATCCACTGAAGGGTTTAGAAATGAAGAGCATGATTAAGCTTATAGCTAAGGAAGCATATTTTGGAAGGCCTCTATAGAACGGATAAGAGGACAGAGAGTATATATGTTGGGAGGTCTATGAGGAGTTTATTGCAATGGTCCATTGAGAAATGCAGCAATGGACTCTACTACTGACTGGTTTTTTGGAATCCCTCATTGTGTGCAGAGACTCTTCTGGATTCACAGTTCCCTAATGCTAGAGTGGGAGGTGTTTTAGGTCCTATTCCTCTGAAAAGGCTTCTTAGTTCCAATGCCTCAAAACATATGATTGTGGATCTTTTTCCTTAGGGTCATCTAGATCAGTTGGTTGGAGGGTGATGGAATGTTTAAGCCAGAGAAATGTTCAAACCCACCTATCAAGTTGTAGAGAGCTTTCCACTGGAGATAGTGGAGAGAATACTCAAACTGATTAAATTACAGATCCTTGTGATTTTAAAACATGCATTCATGTATTTATTGGATTTGGGGTTCTTAAATTTCTGTGTCTGTCATGAATCCTTTAGCTTCTGCTGAAGCCTACAGACTCTGTAGAGCAATATTTTCTTTTTTTTAAAAAAATACATTTTAATTTAGTTAAATATTTCTCAATTATAGGTAAAATAACTTCAATATTCTTTTTTTTATTTTGAGTTAAAAATTATCTCCCTCCTTCCTGTTCCTCTCCTACTCCTTGAGAAAGCAAGCAATATGATATCAATTATACATGTGAAGTTATATAAATTATATTGCCATATTAGTCATGTTACAAAAGAAAAGACAGTCACAAAGAAAGTAAAATAATAATATTTTCAATTGTATAAAATAAAATAAGTAGAATCACAAAGGAAAGGAATTATATTGAAACACTGTAATTGAAATTTTTTTAAAGTTCATATTATCCCAGATTAAGAAGCCCTTTAATCAAGAGGAACAGTGTTCCTAAAAATAAAAAATTCACCTTATTTATTATATTAAATCCATACACAAATGTAGGCACAAACACTCACATAGATAAATAGATACATATATGTAGATGCATACAGAGAATGTTCCTTCATATCTCTATGAACACATATGATTCTAACAAGGGAAAGCCAAAGTTAGTCTTTGCTTCCAAAGAAGACTGAGCTCCATAAATGTTTCTAAATAATTAAGTAATGCTCTTTCAAATGGATAATATTAATAATAATAAATGAAAATAGTAGCTTATTAAATAATTGCTTTATCAGGTAAAAGTCTTTCAAATAAATAATTAATCATCATAACAGTTAAAATTTGTATAGGGGGCTCTACATTTTATTTGTATTCTCTCATCTGATGAGTGTGGTTTGAATGTCCCTTCAGAGAAGCAGTCAATAAACATGTATTAAGTACCTACTGTGTGCCAGGAAATGAGCTAAGTTCTAGAAAGGGGGGAGAGAAAGGAACAAGAATTTAGTATATTTCTACTATGTGCCAGACATTATACTTAATGCTTTACAAATATCAACTCATTTGTACCTGGGCATACAAAGAAGAGTCAAAGAGAGTCAGAGTCATTGTTCACAAGAAGTTCACAAGATTTGTATGGCGACATGAAGAAGATTCTCTCTCTGCTCCTTCTACATGGAATAAATATCTTCTTTCAGCCCTGTACAAATGCACATAGATTTTCCTCTGAACACTGACAATAACCCATCCTCCAGCCAACAAACTAGAGATTAGGGCTGAAGGGATTCCATGCTGGGCTAAGTAAACAATGTGAAATGTGTTCCTTTTAGAGATAAAAGTGTTCACCTAGTTTAAGAAAATTAGATTCCCTGGAGCTTAATGGAAAGAAAGTGAGGGATAACATAAGGACAGCTCTTGTGTTCCATTGGTATCTGTCTAATGTCAAGAGAACAAAAGAAAGCTTCCAGAATGTTGGGTGGAATCCCTATGGTGTATTTATGGGAGAATGTTGACAAGAGTCACAGAGGATGGGCAGACACAGATGGGTTAGTGATTCACATCATGTGGCAAAGGGGCTAGGGGGAGGAAGAGTTGGCATAGACATATCATTGGGCTCAGCCATCTTTCAAAATGTTTGAAGCCTGATATCTACTTTAAATAGCAGCTCATACTACTTTTGAAAAGCAATAATGAGCAATCTACCCATGCTTTTTGATTCTACCTTTCAGCACTTATAAAATGAGGTTGTTAGTCTACATAAACTCTAAGGTCCCTTCAAATTCTGACAAATTTTCTTACTATGTCTAGTTTTAGTCAACTCAAATACTCAAATCAATCTGTGATCTCATCAATCTGGAAGTTTCTTCAAATGATACACATTGCATCACATTCAGCAATCCCTGGCCAATGAAAATGAATATAAAAATAAAGAACATGCATTTTTTGTTGAAAACAAGAACCAGAAAAAAAAGAAAAAGAAATTAACTTTTAATAAGTCTTGGAAGGCTACTAAACATTAATTTTCTTGCTGTTTTGTAAATAAAAAAACTGAGACAAGGAAAAATAATGCAATAATTATACTGTCAGGCTTTGAACCCAAGGCCTCTGACTCCAAGTTGAAGTTTCTTTCCACTAGCTCATGCAGCTGACTCAAGTCAATAAGTGCAAGGACAATGGACTCAGTGTCCTGAATGACTGAGACATTCTGACATATACCTTGAATAGCCATGGTAATGTACTTCTAAGCCAATTAAAATTTGATTAGTAAAAACAAAAACAAACTGAAGGAGAAACCTAGAGAATAGCCACTGAAGCATTGAAGGAAATGGCCCAGGGGATTGTGGATTTGCTATCAGTAAAAATATTCAAATCTCATCTTGACTATCATCTATTGGGGATAATAGAACCAATCCCAGCAAAAAGCAAAGGAATAAACAGATGAGCAGTCAGTGGTCTCTTCAAACTCCAGTGACTTAGGAATAGGAACAGTAGAGCATGGGGAAAGCATAAAGGGTAATCACCCAAGAAGCTCAAATTATCTTAAACCAAATAAACACAACTGAGAAAAACAACAACAAAAGAGCATCTCCTGGTTACATATTGTGATCCTTTTGTGACAGTCACACTAGTTCAGGAACATTTTTATTCTGCTGAGAATTGCTGTGATGAAGCAGGAAAAATGCTCAGTCCAAGAATGCACAGAACAGTTTACTCTCTCTTGGATACTTGTAAACAGCTATTAACTTCAAATGGGATTGAGAGAATAGGTTTCTTAATGAAGGTTTCCTTGGAAGTTTCTTACATTCATTATGGAAGACATTCATTTCCTCATTCCCTCCATTTTTCCTAGTGGCCTAAAGGACTGAAAGTTGAAAGACAATAAACTAATTATCCACAGGTAGACTCCATTTATTTCAAATAAAAATTCAGAGGGAAGAAGTGAGGAAATGATATTGGTCATTCTCTGTTGTGTTGTTAAATAGGAAGCCTGTTCTTTCCAAATAGCTGATGATGAAAAAAGATAATTCTTCAATGCATCCATTACTAAGTAAAAATCTTAAAATGAAATATGGATGGAAAATAATCATATCAAAGGGTTAATATATGAAGGAACTTTGGTTAATGATTAAAAAATATAAATACTATTTTAGACTTAGGAATATGGCAGAAAAAAGCACCCATAAAAATGAAAGCTATTTCTAAGGGTTGAAAACATAACAAAAAAACACATAATTGTCTTTGTTTTAGAGTGTCCATGTTATATTCATCTTAGAATCATATTTTATTAAGATCATGAGTGGCAACATTAGGAAGATGCTATATTAATAAATTTTAGCCTGAATTTCATAGCCTTGAGGTAAAATTAACCTTTGATTAAAGCTCAGTATTAGTTCCATGCATATGTGCATATTTTACTTCTCAGACATTGTTAGGGTAGAAATACACCTACACTCACTATTATACCATTGGTAAAGCTCTGAATTGGTACAAATGATCTGGAAAATAATTGGTGGAGAAATAACTAAATATATCATGCCCTTTAATCCAGAAATTCTATTACTAGGCATATGCACCAAGGATGTCAAAGATAGAAAGTAAGCCACCAAATATGCCAAAATAAGCATGGAAGTTTTGTGAAAACTAAAAAGTGGAAACAAAATGGCTAACTAATGAATGAGGAATCAAATCGCTAAACCTATGATGGTATAGGAATATAATGGAATATTATTGCACCATAAGAAACAACAAATAGAGGCATTCAGAGAAACATCAACAGATTTCTGTTAACTGATACAGAAAAAAGTAAGTACAGATAGGAAAATAGTAGATGTAATGACAACAATGTAAAAGAAAAGTTATTTGGATTTTGCATTATTGTAATAACTAAGCTTAGCCCCAGAAAAGGTAAAGAAATGTACCTTCCTCATTTATCTGGAGAAAAATTTATGGAAATGACTATATAAAAAAAACACATTAATGAAATGTTTTTAAAAAATAAATACAAAATCACCAGAGTCTTTAATTCAACAAACATTCTTTTAAGGCATCTTCTACCTTTCAACATTTTATTTGGTAAGAAGACCAAAAATAGTAGTTCCTGCCCTCAGAGAGATTACATTCTACTAGATTTAGGGGAGTGGGATAAAATATTAACACAAATAAGTAAATACATAGTAAATTCAGGTGAAAGAAAATCCTAGCAACAGAAGAGTCCAGTGTATAAAGAAGCACCTAATTTGGGTGCTGAAGAAAGCGAGGGATTCCAAGTGGCAAAAGTAAGAAAGCAGAGAATTCAAAGTATGGGGGACAAACACAGAAGCAGAGAATGAAATGTTATAGATAGGAAACAGCACATCAGCATTACTAAGGCAAGGGAGAAATGGGATGTCTGCAACCAGAGGTTAGAGCCTAATTTTACAGGAACTTAAAAGCCAAACAAAAGATTTATTTTTTATGTGAGAGGAAATACGGAGCACCCTTGCAACTGTAGCTGGGTTTATGAATACACTCATCTGTAAATTAGATACTATTTTAAGTATACTAAAGAAACTGGCTATTTGAAAGAACCCCATGGCTAATCCCTTTGTAAAGTAAAGAATATTTACATAATAAGTATAACCTCCTCTCCAAACAGCTATTTTTATGACAGGTATTTCTTTTCTCCTGGAAAGTCCAGTTCTGTAAAAGTGTTTATCATGAAATTTCAAAGGATCCAGGATACCCAGAAAGTTCTTATCTTCCCATTTTCTTTACTATGATAAAATTCAGACAGGAAGCTGCAGTTCTCAACTGAAATGTTTCAGGAAAAGTATACCATGAAAAGATGCTGGGTAAGCTCTGAAAAGAAGGTTAGGCATCCTTCAAATGATGTCATAAGTTCATCAGATTTAACTACCAAGTGTGTTTATGAACAAGCAGGTATTATGTTGAATTTTTGGTATGAGACTTGTTATGCTCCAGAAATCAGAGTTAGAAAAGGTTAGGAGAGATTGCAGAGAAGCAGATTTAAGCTCAATGTCTTGGGGGAAGGGAGGGATTTTCTAACAATTAAATTGTTATAAACTATTTACATAATTTCTAACAATTGAAGTTTCCCAAAATACTTCCCATGGAATATCTTGCCATGAGAGGGATTAAATTTTCTATAACCAGACTGTTTTGTGCTAAGTAGATGGTTTCTTTGTTGAGCATGTTATAAAAGATTTGACCTAGATGACATTAGAGGTTTCTTCCAATTGAGATTCTGTCCTACTATGAACGAATTTTATAAACGCATGGATAAATTAATATTTGGGTATCATTGACTTGAGAATTAGAGTTTCCCATCTCTTGGAGCAACCAAGCATAACCTATTTGTTGGGAAAGCTGTAGAAAGGATTCCTGATGAAGTTGGCATTAGACTCCACAATTTCTGAGATTCTTTACCCTTCTGAACCATTGTGATTCTAAAAGCACACAGAAATGAGAGAGTTCCCAAGTTCTTTTGTCTTTCTTGGCTTAACAGAAATGATTACTATATAACTAATGAAATAAATGTGCCTTTTCTCTAGTAATTTTTGGTCTAAGTTTTATTTCAAGTGAGTTGTAGAAGACCCATGAATGAAGTCTCTAGTCTTAAATCTATAATATTAGAGTCCTACTCCCATACCACGATTAGGGCATGAAGGTGACCTTAGTTCTTGGATATTATGCCAATGGAATCGAGCCCCCACAGTTTCTGCCCAGATGAACAAGTTCTGAATACAAACCTGTTGATGGATGTGTCTATGAACTAAAGAACAGCATAGCTAATAACAGAAGAGCTCATCAATAAATTGTATAGAGGAGTTGTTTTTGCCAATGAAACTCTTGAAGGCTATGTGCTAACTTAAAAAAAGGTTGTAACTTGGTCTAATAGATAGAATACAAATATTGATATAAATATAGTATTGAAATATGATTGTTGACAGATAGTGGGCAAGAAAATTCTAAATGCAAAGTTACTAGGGACAGAGTTCAGATTTATTTTTGAAAATATATTGATAAAAGACATACCCAAAGAATACTCAGTAGTGCTGAATTTTAAAAGTGGCCTGAATAGGAAGATATGTATACCTTGGATCAAATTAAGTGCTATACAATTGCCCCTCTTTTGCTTTGCCTTTAAATAAGAAGACAGATAGTTAATGGTGTTCAATCTCCATTCTAACAGCCAGAATGCATATCAGCCTTTTAGCAAAGCAATTACTTATCCTGTCTTAAATCCTTCAGAAGCAAAGTAGCATATCTGTTTCACTCATTTCAAGTTGATTGCTAACAAAAGATTTCAAATATTCTAACTGGTCTGTGATCTCAACTATTCACTTGTCCTCCACCCCAACCATAACAATAGAAACTACATCCTAACTATACCTCCCCACCTCATCCTACTATTAACTATGTTATTCCCCAAACTCACTACAAAGAGCCCACCAGACTAACCTATTTTAGACTTTTGCCTGCAATTTCAGTCATACAGGTACCAGTAGGACACTTTGTCATCTCTCTCTTTTGATATATAACCAGCCCATGTTCCCTTTCTGTTATGAAATTCAATGATGACCTCCCTTACTTTTATTTTTCTGTGGAGAGTCTCATTGGTTATATGTTAGAGCTTATCCATACCTACCTTGTGCCTTTGCCTTTTGGATGATGTTTAATTTTAATTCTTTGGAGGCAGAAATACTCTTGGTCTCTTAACCCTACAACAATACTAGCAAAATGTTTGCATATTTTTAAAGGAGTCTTTACTGTAAAGTTTGAGGGTTAGTAAAAAAGCATTGCAATTTCCTCAAAACAGTCTAGTCATCTCTCTTCTTCCTCCTTTTCAACTCCAGACCTGACTCTTTGTATAACTGTGCTTATTTTTTCCCCTGTGATGCACATACTGTTAGACAAGCTCTATATAACATCCATTTCAGATGCATATTGAAATCTGAGAAACAGAAATTCTTCTCCCTTTGTTCTTTCTTGAGTGAATGGATAAACTGAACCTCTCTGTGTATTCCCTCCTCTCCCAAAAAGTTCTTCAAGATCTTGGGGCTTAATGGAAGCAATAAAATGTCATTTTCAAAAAAGAGTCTATGGAAGTCCTCAGGAAATCTCATCTACTAAGAATCACTCCTCCATCTGGCCTCTGAGTGGAATTTCTTTACTTTTGGCTAATCACCTGCCTATAAACACAGTAGTTGCTGGGTTAACTGCTACCTACTTAAGGAAGGGAAAAAGGAACTGAACTCTATGATAGATTGCTCCACATGGAGCCAGTAAGATCTAAGTTCAAACTCTGCTTTTGCTATTTACTAAATGTGTGACTATAACCATGGCATTTGTCTTCACTGAATCATAATTTTCTCATTTGTAAAATGATGAGGTTTCACTAAATGGCCAAGAAAGTCCTTTTGAGTTCTAGAGTCATTATTCTATAATTTGTAACTAGGATTTAGATATTCCTGCCCTCAGGATATCCCTGCTGTCACAGGTTTGCCATGAGACCCAAATGAGATGATCTAGCTCAAGATTTTCAAGTATTAAAATGCAATAGAAATATTATTTAAAATGATACCAATGATCCAGTGCTTAAGGTTCTGAGCAAATATCAATGATGATGCTGATGACAATGATAATGGCCAAATCCATCCCATGTTAATACATTGATGATTCTTTCAATCTTTATCTCTTAGTAACACCATCCCAGGAGATCATCCTCATTTTTTAGTGCAAAATTTTTAATACAATTACTACTAGTAGTGATGGTACTTAGTAGGAAAAGTAAATTATTTTTCTTAGTGCAATGGGACATCATTTTATGGGAATTCAGTACATGCAAATTCAGATATATGTGACTGGCAATCAAAAAATGGTAGAAAAATACAAAAAAATTAATTATACATTAAATCAATTCCATTTGCCCAAGTGGCATAAAGTTTCACAACAATTCACCCTATCCTTCTTACTCTTGCTCTGAGACATGTTAATGTGGCATTATGTAGTTTTGTTCCAAACATTCACTCTTCATCAGTCTTTGTCCTGAGTTCTTGCTTGTAACAAGGCATGGCCATACTAGAGCAGTGCTTCTCTTTGTTTTACTAACATAACTTTTAATGATGGCCACAAAGTATAATAATGATGCAGGTAGATCTGTTAAGCCTAAGAAAGATTATAAAGTGCCTAGGTATGTTTGTATAAAAAATACTTATTAGATAATGAGATTCACTCTTATGTGGGATTTTGAAATTAGACAAAGGATCTTAGAATGTATTGATCCCCCCAAATAAGGTCCTCCTATACAAAATATGCTTCTTACAGTTGTGAGGGTTATTTAGCAATTAATTTAGTAATAGTGTTGGCCCTAGCAGGAAGGGCTGGAGGATTCCAAGATGGAATGAAGGAGCAGGAAGTGGGGCTTGTGCTCTGAGAAAGACTCCGTTAGTGGTTGGGACATAACTGTTGCTAACGCTGGGAGATCTCAGAGTCAGGGAAAACTGCATCCAGATTCCCTGGGATCCTGAGAGATGAAGGCTTTCAGCAGTGGACATCAGATTTGCATAGCAGCACCAAGTGGGGAAGTGGTTTGTGATCTGGTGGACAGCATTTCAAATTCACTCTCCCTACTGGGATCCCTTGGATCATCTGTTTTGGTGGAGTTGGCTCTTGGCATCCTGTGACCATCCTTGGATTACCGTGAGATCGCAATTGAAAGCCATCCTCAGGCCCTGTAGCTGAGCTGACCAAACCTGGCTGGAATCGGGTTTGGAGGAGCTTTCCCTGTGACTTCAGTACTGCTTCCTTTGGGCCCTGCCTGGCTTAGTTCAATAGAATAGTGTAGTCAAGTCCTTCCCTTGCCCCTTGGTTTGCCCTTAGGTTTTAAGTATAGAATCCCTTATTCCCATCCTTTTATTATTTCCCTCAATTAAACTGTTATATACTTTTACCTTTTGCCTGCTGGTTCCATAGACCCTAGCCTAGGAGAGCCGAGTGACTGTGGGTCTAACTGCCATTCCTGTGTCAGTTAAAAACTTGGCAGTAAACCCTGGTCTCCCTATCCTGGTTGGTCCTGTCTCTCCTTCAACCCAGTGTGAACCCACAAACCATTTAGGTTACATGTTTTTTTAAACCCTTACCTTCCGTCTTGGAGTCAATACTGTGTATTGGCTCCAAGGCAGAAGAGTGGTAAGGGGAGGCAATGGGGGTCAAGTGACTTGCCCAGGGTCACACAGCTGGGAAGTGTCTGAGGCCAGATTTGAACCTAGGACCTCCCGTCTCTAGGCCTGACTCTCAATCCACTGAGCTACCAGCTGCCCCATTTAGGTTACATTTTAATAATAATAGTTAACATCCCTGGTGCCTCACAATTACATTACTAAAAAGCCACTTGGAAAGTGGGGAATGCAAAGATTCTTCCCAGTCTAAATGTGACAAGGCCTAGACTTCATTGTTAGAAGTAGTTCCAAGGGATGAGTTTTACATTGAGATAACAGATCTATTACGATACAATTCTGGGGAGTACTAAGACACTATAAGGCCCACCCTACACCACAACTCTCACAATTCACACCTTAAATTGGTACTATATTTCCATACTTCACATTGCACACAGTATTTTACCCCTTTTACCTGCTACCATTTTTCTTGATGTCAAAGATTTCATCCTATAATTAGGGATGAGATATAAAATTATGCAATATAAATAGCCTAGGAGAGGCAATGTATTGACAAAGTCATCGTAAGGTACTAAGTCTAAAATGATAGCAATTCCTTTCAGATTGTAGGTACTGATAGAGGGAACGTGATTTATGGGTAATCAAGAAGACAATAAATAACCAAAGTAGGGAAAAGGTAGGAATGAAAAGACAAAGGACAAAACTGGGGAAGTAGAGCAAGGACTTAGGAATAGGAGGCTTCTAATGTGTAAGAAAAAGGCAACATGGTAGAGTAGAAAAAGTAGTGAATTAGAGATGACAAGACCTGGACTTTCCATCTCTCCTCCATACTTTTGCATGGCTGATTAATCACTCTTGCCCAGAATGTGGTCATACCTTTATCTCTACCTCTTAGAATTCTTTGTTGTTCAATTGTTTCAGTTGTGTCTCACTCTTCATGAATCCTTTTGGGGGTTTTCTTGGCAAATATACTGAAATGGTTTGCCATTTTTTCTTCTCCAGCTCATTTTACAAATGAGGAAGTTGAGGCAAACAGGATTATGTGACTTGAACAGAGTTGCATAGCTAATGTCTAAGGAGTGCTTTGATGGTTGGTTCAATTTCTTTTTCTGATATTGGATTACTTAAGCATTCTATTTTTTTTCTGCTGTTAATCTAGGCAATTTATATTTTTGTAAATATTCATCCAGATCACCTAGATTTCTATATTTATTGCCATATAATTGGGCAAAATAGTTTTTAATGATTGCCTTAATTTCTTCTTCATTAGAGGTAAGGTCTCCCTTTTCATCTTTGATACTGTTAATTTGGCTTTCTTCTTTCCTTTTTTTTATTAGATTTATGAGTACTTTGTCTATTTTATCTATTTCTTCAAAGTAGCAGCTTCTAGCCTTGTTTATTAATTCAATAGTTCTTTTACTTTTGATTTTTTATTAATTTCTCCTTTGATTTTTAGTATTTCTAATTTTGTTTTCATCTGGGGATTTTTAATTTGTTCATTTTCTGGTTTTTTAAGTTGCATGCCCAATTCATTGACCTCTGCTCTCCCTAATTTATTAATATAGGTATTCAATGATATAAATTTCCCCCTTAGTACTGCTTTGGCTGCATCTGATAGGTTTCGGTAAGAAGTTTCATTGTTGCCATTCTCTTCAATGAAATTATTAATTGTTTCTATGATTTGTTCTTTAACTTATTTTGGAGAATCATATTTAATTTCCAATTAGTTTTTGGTTTGCCTTGCCATATATCCTGGCTAATAACTATTTTTATTGCATTATGATCTGATAAGATTGCACTTATGATTTCTGCTTTTTTGCTTTTGTTTGCCAAGTGTCTAAGCCCTAGTACATTGTCAGTCTTTCTGAATGTTCCATGTGCTGCTGAAAAGAAGGTGTATTCCTTTTTGTCCCTATTTATTTTTCTCCATATATCTATTAACTCTAATTTTTCAAAGATTTCATTTACCTCTCTTATCTCTTTCTTATTTATTTTTTTGTTTGATTTATCTAGATCTGGTAGGGGAAGGTTCAGGTCTCCTACTAGTATAGTTTTCCTCTTTGAGCTCTGCCAGTTTCTCCTTTAGAAATTTAGATGCTATACAATTTGGTGCATATATTTTGAGTACTGCTATTTCTTCATTGTTTATACTGCCTTTTATCAGGATGCAATTACCTTCCCTATGTCTTTTAACGAGATCTATTTTAACTTTGGCTTTGTCAGAAATCATAATTGTAACTACTGTCTGCTTTTTCTCAGTTGAAGCCCAAGAGATTTTGTTCCAGCCTTTTATTTTTACTCTATGTATATCTACCTGTCTCATGTGTGTTTCTTATAGACAACATATGGTAGGACTTGGGTTTCTAATCCACTCTGCTATTTGCTTCCATTTTATGGGCAAGTTCATCCCATTCACACATTCAGAGTTATAATTATCAACTGTGTATTCCCCGACATTTTGATTCCTTCTCCTTGTCCTGCCCTTTCTTCTTTCACCATTTCCTTTTATACCAGTGTTTTGTTTTTAATCAGTTCCCTTAATCCCCTCCATTATTGTACTTCCCTTTCTCCCCCTTCCTTCTTATTCCTCTCTTATTGTTCTTTGGGGTCTTTTTAAGGTGCCCCCACAAACCTCTCCCTCCCTAGTACTGCTTTCTTCCCCACCTGTCTGTTTCTTACCCTTCTACTTTTCTATAGGGTGCAAATCAATTCTCTGCCCCAATGATCTCATTGTTGTTTCTTCTTTAAGTTAATTTCAATGCACTTAAGAATTAAGTATTTCCTCTCTCCAACCTCTTTAGCCTTCCAGTATATATTGGTCTTCTCCCCTGTTTGCCCCACACGCTTCTTTATGAAATATAAATTCACTCCATTTTGTCTGTTTTCCCATTTCTCTTAATATTATCTCCTTTTTTTTAACCTCTAGTTATATGTGTGTGTGTGTGTGTGTGTGTGTATCTTGACATTTCATCCTATACAGTTTGTCCCTGTTCCCTCTAAGTATACTTCTTCTAGCTACCCTGTTGATAATAATAGTGTTTAAGGGTTACCAATATCTTCTTTTCTTATAGGGATAAAAGTCAATTGAACTTATTGGGTCCCTTAAAGAAAAGCTTATTTTTGCTTTGTTTTGTTTTCCTCCTCTCTTAATTACCTTATGGTGATTCTCTTGAGTTCTCTGTTTGGGCAGCAACTCTGTTTAAGTCTGATTTTTTCTTTATGAATGCTTGGAAGTCTTCAATTTTATTAAATGACCATACTTTCCCCTGCAAGAATATATAGTCAGTTTTGCTGGATGGTTGATTCTTGGTTGTAGACCCAGTTCTCTTGGTTTCTGGAATATTATATTCCATGCCTTCCAGTCTTTCAATGTAGATGCAGCCAGATCCTGTGTTATCCTAACTGTGGTTCCCTGGTATCTGAATGACTTCTTAGTAGCTTGTAATATTTTTTTCTTGGTTTGGTAGTTTTTTAATTTAGCTATAATATTCCTGGAAGTTTTCAGCTGTGGATTAGATGTAGGAGGTGATCTGTGGATTCTTTCAATTTCCACTTTTCCTTCTTATTCGAGAATGTCAGGGCAGTTTTCTAGGATAATTTCCTGTAGGATGATGTTCAGGCTTTTTCTTTTGTCATGATGTTCTGTTAGACCAATAATTCTTAAATTGTCTCTTCAAGATCTGTTTTCAAGATCTTTGATTGTGTCAATGAGGTGTTACATATTTTCCTCAAATTTTTCATTTTTTTTATTTTGTTTTATTTTATTATTCTTGCTGCCTTGTGAAGTCATTTGCTTCTAGTCGCTGAGTTCTGTTTTTTAAAGACATTCCTGGCTTTTTGTTCATCCTTCTCCTTCTGGTCTGATTTTCTTTGTACATCATCTTTCACCTTCTTTGTTTCATTTTCCAGCTGGTCAGTTTTGGCTTTTAAGACATTATTTTCTTGTTTTAGTCAATGTATTTCTTTTTTCCCAATTGTCTTCAGCCTCTGTTAATTGTTTTTAGAGTTCTTAAGGATTTTGAATTTTGAGTTCTTGAGTAAATTGAATTTTGAGTTTTTGAGTTAATTGAATTTTGAGTTCTTTCAAACCCTGTGTCCATTTCACTGAAGTTTCTATTTTTTTTCTTGGTGCTGCTGGAACTTCTTCTGATCCATTTGCTTTTTGTTCAATTTCTGGATAGAAGCTGTTGATTGTGGTTTCTTTATTCTTTTTTTTGTTTATTCATATTTTTTTCCTTCTTTCTCCCCTGTAATTGGCTATAATCTTGGTCGTCTGATCATTTTTTTTTTTATCTGTGGGTGTCGGCTATTCAGTACTGGGAAGGCTTCTTCTCTGTTCTGTTGGCTAATTAGGCTAGTGGCACCTAAGGCCAGATTTTCCCTACTTGGTGGTAAAAGCTAAAGAAGTGAATTTGGCTACTTATACTGCAGTCTGTAGGGAAGGGGTATTTGAGCTTCCTTGCCCTCTGATGACTTATTGTCTGCTGTATTGATAGGATTAAGCCAGGTGGGGTTGCTCTGCAGGGCTTGAAGTGCCCTGAGGTCAAAACCTCAAGAGAAAGGGAGGGGGGCAGCGCAAGATGGAGCTTTTGTTTGCCCTCTCTGGATGTGTCCCCTAGCAGCCTCCTGGCCTTCTGTGATCAGATCCTTGAGTTTGGCACAGCTTGGACAATTCCAAGAATTCAGGCTTTTTTTTCCCTCTTTTTTTTCCATGTACCTTTTAAGTTGGGTTCAGATGGATAATCCCCCAGTTCTGTTCTGTTGTCAGATTTTGTTTTTTGTTCCCTCAGAGCCCTTTGTCCTTGATTGGTGGTGAAGAGTTTTATGGAGGTCTAGAGTCTTGTTGCTTCTACGCCACTATCTTTCCAGAATTCTCTGGTTGCTAGTGTCTAAGACCAGATTTTAACTCAGGTCTTCTTGACTCTAGGCCTGAAACTTTATTAGAATTTCATTCCCCCTTGAAAGTTTTTTTTTTTTTTTAAGTGGCACATCCTACAAGAAACATTTCCTGATTTCCCTGGATATTAATGTTTCTAGTTTGTTTGTGTTTCCCATCATCATGTTGTATCCCTCAGTTAAGTATGAACTTATTGAAAACATTTGGATTTTATTTTTGTATACCAATGGCTTAACATGGTACCTGACACTGAGTAGGTATTTAAAACAGCATAAGGATTGAACTTGTAATTTCCTTTATATAGGGAAATCTCATATGAAAAAACTCTCTCTAACAATATAGTTCAACATCTTCTTTGAAGTGTAAAAATACAGAGACACTGTTAAAGTCCTTAAAGGTTAATGAACTTCTAAGATGCCAGTATTTATCAGAGACAAGTTTTCAACTCAGATCTTTCTTAGGTTCAAATCAAGCTCTCTCTCCACTATGCCACACTTTCTCTCAAAGGAAACCAGGAACTCTTAAATAAAAAGCCTGCTTCTCATCCTTCCTAGCTGTATTACATAAGATTATTCATTTAACTTATTTTCCTCATTTATAAAATAAGAATACCAGTCCCTTCCTGAGAAGAATGAGAGAGTAAATATAATGAGTTCTGCAAACCATACTGTGCTATATAAATAATGAGCATTTCATAGATGCTTTATAAGTTGAATTAAATCCAATACTGATGCTGTGACTTTAGACAAAAATATGAATGACTCTGGGACTCAGTTTCTGTTTCTAAAAAATGCAACAGTTATACCAGGTCATCTCTAAAGAATTTTCCGACTATGGAAATATTAACCTTACCAGACTCAACATTTTAACAAAGGCTATCCCTGATTCCTACCTTAATATTTTACTTCTAAAATTTATCTTTTCTCAATAGAACTCTTTAGAGCAATAATTCTTTTATAAAATATATTACAAGCCTTTCCTCACTTCTTTAACTCTTTGCCAAATAGTAAAAGGGGAAAAGGCATCAGGATACTCAAGAATGGCACAATTGGCTAAGACAAGCTCTACTTAAATTTTTTAAATCTTTTATGCCAAATAAGGTCAAAATCTCACAAAAGTGTGCCATATCCTCAACTGAACTGATGGAACCCTGTGATTGGACAAGGGGCTAGTGAAGACAAGTAAATAACTACCCTGCTGGCTCCTTAACCCAATTTCTTCTCCAATTCCTATTCATTGCCTCATGCCAATGAACAAGTTCTTCTATATTTGGAATGCACAGAAACTTAGACACAGGCAAGCTAAAGACTTATATACTATGTTTTTAGAAGACTTTTTCTTGAATTGGAATGATTATGTTGGTGGATCTCTAATATACCCCACAGATGGAGCTGTAAGTCCCTGGGGTAGTGTAAAGAATTAATGTGAAAAGCTGTTACTACTCAAGGGCATTGTTATATGTAAGATTTTAAGCATTCTAAAAAGAAGGAGGGGGTGATGTTGATGTAATTTGCTCATTATCATATTTCATTAATAAAGTTTTATTTGCTTTGGACCCACACTGTAATACATACTAATAGTTCCCTTACAAATAGATATTATAAATATATTCCCACACTATGAGGTGATGAAGGGGGGAGAGGACAAAGAGAGGGGAGCTTAATTGAAAGAAGCATCTGAAAAGACTTTGGCTATATTAAAAGCATAAAGTACAGAGAGTAGCAACATTCTCGTTAAGTATTTCATCGTAAAAACATTTCTGCTTATATCTGGCTTAAAGCTTTGGCATAACATAAACTAGCTAGAAAGATAACTATAATTAGCCAACTTTCCATCCAAAAAAGAAGGGGTGAGAATCATCAGATTCACTGATTTGCATTCTTAACTGATGGAATTTTTAAAAATCTGAAAAATACAAGTTGATGGTCTAGACTCCAAATAAATGAGGTGAAACTCCTATGATTTTGGATCTTTCAGTAATATAAAGGTATGATAATCCTTTCCATATCCCATCTTCCTCCCACAGTGGCCCCAGAATGTGGTTTCATTGGTGTGGGAAATTCTCAGTAAAGAAACTCCCTCTATCTATGAAGTCCAGCTACTATTCTGAAACTTGTGATTTTTTGAATACCGTATTGAGTCTAGACAAATTAAGTGACTTGATCTTTGACAGAGAGTATTTGTCAGAAATGAGATTTAAATCAAGGAATCCCTAAATCTCACCTGAGCTCTCTATTCACTCCGCTGTGCTACTTCATATGACAATTTTGAAGGAAAGAGAGAACATGTATACAAATAATCATAAAACATTTAAGTATATGAGCAGTAAATAGTAGACTTACAAAAAATTTTTATGAATATTCCAAAGAATTTGAGAGATACCACAGTAGTATATAAGAAAGAAGACTATTTAAATTCAGAGAACTTATATTGGAATCTCAGCTCTTCAAAAAATATGAACCCTGGTTTACAACTTACTAATGTAAAGATTAAAATTAATGGTTGGACAATAATTTTATGAAATTATATGGTTGCCAATATTTAGTGTATCTCAAGTCAGAAATCTATTTACAAGTATTTACAAAATGGAGAGGAAACAATAAAGTAGAGAAATGTGAAGAGGTTAGAGAGGTTATCTGTCCTATCAACCTAAATGTTTACTCCAGGTCAGCTTAATCTAGGCAGACCTCAACCAGGAAGATTAGTGGTTAGTAACTCCATAGCCTCCTCCAAGATGGAAGCTAGTCTCTTTGGAAACTAGAAAAGGAATCAACCTTTCACTCACCCAATGAAGTAGTCCATGAGTCAAAGTCTAAGTTGAAGCCAAGCTCCAAGTCAACATCCAAGCCACAGTCTCCAGCAAAGCACCCTTGAGGACTCTCCCCAATCAGAAGACTATCTCCAGAAGAAAATCTCTTCAGACTATCTTCTCAAAGACATTCTTCTCTGAGGGAGTTCAAGGCTTGTTTTTATAGTGAATTATTGTCCCTTCCACTTTTCAGAGGGGCTAATCAGTTTCCAAATTGTCTAGTACTGCCCAAAGGGCAGTGTTTGTAGAATGGAATTCTCACCTTCTGAAGCTTAAGTTCTTACCTTCTAAAGGTTAAGTTCTCATCTAAGGGTGTGAATTTTCTAAAATTCATCTTCTTGGAGAGGTAAATCCTGGATGATTGAGTTTCTGAGGGTGTGAGTTCACTAAATGGTGTGTAAGCTCCTCCACCTAGTTTAAGCTTATGTTGATTCAATCAAAAGGTAGACAGAGGATAGTCAATCCTATCTTCACAATCTAGTGAGTGTTTGTTTTGAATTCAGGGAAGTGCTATTTGGAAGTGTCTAGCAGACTTCCTATGGTCACGTGGAGGCTATGAGACTACATTTCCCATGATTCCAATGGGTTTCAGGTTTCCAGTTTGGGGCGTGGGGACATCAGATGTCCCCACACATAGGGCAGCTTAAATTTGGGAGGAGGGCCTAGAGAAACTCTATTTGTTTCCTGAGTGGCTGGCTAGCTTATGAGAGAGACAGGATAGGCACTAGTGGTAAATTTAAAAGATAGTCAAGTGCAGCCATATATATTTCACCAACAAGGCCATGGCTATTAAAACATTAATTTCTCTTATTTTATCAGTCTTTATCATTTTTAATCGTAAGATGAGGTACTTAAGTTCGTGTTAACTCAGGATAGACAATAGAGTAAAGAATTCTCTTTCACACTGAACTATATATACTTGAAAAAGTCATTTTAATTCTCCAGGCCACAGTTTCTCTACATGCAAAAGAAAGAGAAAAAGCATTTGTTAATTTATTAATAAATTATTCATAGTAAATCTATAACAATTAATTAATTTTATCCTATGTACTGTGCTAAGAAGTACTTTATAAATAGTGTTTCATTTCATACTTGCAACAACCCCTGGAGGTAGAAGCTATTACTATTTCATTCTATTGTTGAAGAAAATGAGGCATATTATAAAGTGTTTTCCCAAAATCATCCATTTAGTTAGAGTCTAAGGCACTTAGACTCTTATGATGTGAAAAGAATTTAGGTCTTTTTTACTTTAGGTCCAACACTATCCACTATTGCATGGCTTAGTAGATAGAGAGCTCTCTTTGAAACTAGGAAGACCTCAGTTCAAGTCCCATTTCTGAAATAAATTGACTGTGTTTCTCTGGGTATGTTACTTAAGGCAACTTTCTGGAAGCTTGTATTAAGATGTAAGCAACATGTGGTTAGGAATTTTCTTTCTGTTTAAAAAAAACACTCCATTCTCTCTTGAAATCAGTTCTTAAGACAGAAGAGTAACAAGGACTAGCCAAACCGGATTAAATGATTTGCCCAGGTTCACATAGCTAGGAAATGTCTGTGCCCAGATGGGAACTAATGTCCTCCTGACTCTAGGCCTGGCACTTTCTCCACTGTGCTACCTAGCTAATCATAAAAATGTCTTTTTATCCACTATATATCTTGCTAACTAGCACTTAGCTAGATAATCTTTAGGATTCTTTTCATCTCTATCACTCAATGGCTGAGGAGAAAATCTTCTACAGAAATTTAGATAAGGGGTAATAGAATATGATTCCAAGTTGCGAGGAATAGAGACATTGTGGGAAAATGGCAGAGTAGGATGTGAAACTTCCTTACCCACCTAACACTCCCCACAAACAACCCACAAACTCACCACAAAAAAATAATTCCACAGAATCAATTCTAAAAGTGGCAAAAGTACATAAAAATTGAAGGTAAAATTGAATAGCCAGGAACTACTAGAGAAGAAGGTCCCTGGCCTCATTCGTAGGAACTGAGCAAATCACATGGAATTAACAAGACAGCCCATGAGGGCAGGATCAGGGATCTCACCCTGTTTGTTGAACCCCAAAGCTTACATCCAAGAAGCAGCAGGCCAAAGGACCTGGGAGCAGCTGTGTCATCAGCAACAGCCATTGGGATTAGGAATTGAGGAAATGGATAGCAGAGAAAATAAAGGCACTGGACCCTTAGGAAAGGACACCAAGCCTTATTGACTGCTGACAGGTGAGGACTTTGGGGACCTGGAGAACATGGACTGAAGCCTTCTCTGTCCTGGGCTGTGATGGTGAGAGAGGAGGAGTGAGGAAGGAATGATGCCAGAGAGTGTGATTGCTCAGGTAAAGGGACTCTGTTAGCTGTGATCACTCCCAAGAGACAAGAATCTATGGTTGCTGGCACATTGAGGGGAGTGGACTGTCTAGTTGTGCTTGCAGGGGCAGAAAACCAATAGTTCAGACTGGAGCACCTGATCCAGGGAATACATTAAACCCTTGCCTATAAAATGTGAGATTCATATTGCAGAGAGGGGTTCAAGCTGCAGAGAGGGGGGGTCAGGCTACATCAC
Organism: Gracilinanus agilis; assembly: GCF_016433145.1. Classification (NCBI taxonomy): domain Eukaryota; kingdom Metazoa; phylum Chordata; class Mammalia; order Didelphimorphia; family Didelphidae; genus Gracilinanus; species Gracilinanus agilis. Next base: position 623,244,164 of record NC_058132.1, on the reverse strand, counting down.
AGAATTCCATAGTGCCCCCCAGACCTCTAAGAGAGGGGGCAGTTAAAGGCAGTTGGAGCCCTGGTATGAGAAGGCAGGTTAACTTCTTTACTGGTCTTGAGGCTTGGGTCTTGAATCTGAGCAGAGCTCAGTTCCTGACTGCCAAGCTGCTTTACTTTGGTTAGACATTCAACAACATCACAATCTACCTTAGTTTAGTTATCTTGATATAGAATAAAAAATATATAGAGAGAATTAGAGAGCAGATCAACCATTCAAAATATCTTACCCCCTTTGTGGTGAGGGGCTGCTTTGACATAACTGTTTGAGGGCTTCCCTGACCTTATTTATCCTTATCCAGCTCCCATCCTTCCCACTCCCACCTATCATTAAACCCATAACATCTAGGAACAGTGTCTAGATATATATTTTGGGGGATATACTCACAACTTCCACGAGTCAAGTTTCTCTTACTGGCGGCTCTGTAGTAAATCCTAACCTCTATGCCTGTGAGCTTCTAAGACATCAGGCTTCTCCATTACAATCCTGTGGGGAAATAATTTAGAGAAAGTTATCATCTTTAGGAGTTTAGCCTTTCCTAACTTACTGTTCTGGCTCAGGAGTTAACAAGTCTGTTTGTCTATAAGATTGTAACTCACTTTCCAACTGCCTAGAGGGAGGGGGTAAGTGAAAGACCACTTTGGCAGGATCTTGCCCCTCCCTTCCATTCAAGCCTGTTTGTGGGTGTGTACCTCCATAGACCAAAGGCTTAGGGAGACTTGATTGCTACAGACTCCTGTCATCTTACAGTGTTTCCTAAATACAACAATTTGGCAAGACAGCCAGGATATGAACCTGGAATCTTCTGAAAACAGAAATAACTAAATAGGAACAAGGAAAAAACAAACACACACTCACAAAATTATAATATCTAAGACAGCATAGCCCCATACAGTCAGAATCCTTGGAGTCCAGCAAAAAATAATAATTATATTTCTCTTGACCTGCGTGCTATTTTTTTTTTCCTAATGAACAACCAAAGGAGAAAGAATTCTACTATTGATAGCTACTATGGGGACAGAAACCTTAGTTCAAACTCATAGGAAAATGAAGTAAAAATGCCTGCCTCAAAAAAATCTAAGAAACACAATAAATGGTCACAAGCTCAAAACGCTTTTGGAAGAGTTTAAAATAAAAAAAAAACCTTAATAACAAAATGAGAATGATGGAGAAAAGACTAGAAAAAATAAAAAAAGAAATTCAAGAAAATTAAGAAAGATGGCCCAAATAAAAGAAGAGATTCAGAATCATACAGAAGAATATATTCTATTAACAACTAGAATTGGGAGTATAGCAGGGGTTCTGGGTTAAGATGGTGGCAGAGTAAAAAGCAGCTCTTAACCTCTCCTGACTGAAACATACAGGACTCCTCAAAGGGACATAAAAACAAATCCAGACGAATGGAGGGACCCCACAACAGGGTGCAGCATGGAAGGTATGTGGAATCGGGACATTTCCATGCTATAAAGGGGTGAAACATCTCTCACTAAATCACAGGCTGAGCAACCACCACCCCCACCCCCTCCACGCACACCACCTACAACACCAAAGCCAGCTAAAAAGAAAAAGAGCAAGTTTGGGGCACCCATTGAGTCATTGGCAGCTCCAGGGCCTGTTCCTGAGAGCAGCAAGACTTTGGACCCCAAAAAGCTAAAGAAAGCACACGGACTCTAAGCGAGGACACAGAGTACAGACGCGGGAGGAGGCACGGGTGGAGACGGACACAGTGGCGATGTGTGAAGGAAGGGGGCCTAGCAGTACCAGATATTACACTATACTATAAAGCAGCAGTCATCAAAACGATATGGTACTGACTAAGAGACAGAGGGGAGGATCAGTGGAATAGACTTGGGGTAAATGACATCAGCAAGACAGTGTATGATAAACCCAAAGAGCCCAACTTTTGGGACATGAATCTACTATTTGACAAAAACTGCTGGGAAATTTGGAAAACAATATGGGAGAGATTAGGTTTAGATCAACATCTCACACCCTACACCAAGATAAATTCAGAATGGGTGAATGACTTGAATATAAAGAGGGAAACTATAAATAAGTTAAGTGAACACAAAATAGTATACTTCTCAGATCTCTGGGAAAGGAAAGACTTTAAAACCAAGCAAGAGTTAGAGAAAATTACAAAATGTAAATTAAATGGTTTTGATTATATTAAATTAAAAAGCTTTTGTACAAACAAAAACAATGTAGTCAAAATCAGAAGGGAAACAACAAATTGGGAAAAAATCTTTATAATGAAAAACTCTGACAGGGGTCTAATTATTCAAATATACAAGGAGTTAAATCAATTGTATAAAAAATCAAGCCATTCCCCAACTGATAAATGGCAAGAGACATGAATAGGCAATTTTCAGGTAAAGAAATCAAAAGTATCAATAAGCACATGAGAAAGTGTTCTAAATCTCTAATAATTAGAGAAATGCAAATCAAAACAACTCTGAGGTACCACCTCATACCTAGCAGATTGGCTAAAATGAAAGAAGGGGAGAGTAATGAATGCTGGAGGGGATGTGGCAAAATTGGGACATTAATGCATTGCTGGTGGAGTTGTGAACTGATCCAACCATTCTGGCTGGCAATTTTGAACCATGCTCAAAGGGCTATAAAAAAATACCTGCCCTTTGATCCAGCCATACCATTGTTGGGTTTGTACCCCAAAGAGATCATAAATAAACAGACTTGTATGAAAATATTTATAACTGTGCTTTTTTGTGGTGGCAAAATACTGGAAAAGAAGGGTATACCCTTCAATTGGGAAATGGCTGAACAAATTATGGTATATGCTGGTGATGAAATACTATTGTGCTAAAAGGAATAATAAACTAGAGGAGTTCCAGGTGAACTGGAAAGACCTCCAGGAACTGATGCAGAGTGAAAGGAGCAGAGCCAGAGGAACACCGTACACAGAGACTGATATACTATGGTAAAATCGAATGCAATGGACTTCTGTACCAGCAGCAATGCAATGACACAGGACAGCTCTGAGGGATTTATGGAAAGGAACGCTACCCACATTCAGAGGAAGGACTGCAGGAGAGGAAACATGTAAGAAAAACAACTGCTTGAAAGCATGAGTTGGGATGGACGTGATTGGGGATGTAGACTGGAAACTACCACACCAATGCAACTATCAACAATTTAGAAATAGGTCTTGAACAAGGACACATGACAAAACCAGTGGAACTGTGTGTTGGCCATGGGTGGGGGGATTGCGGGGGGTGAAGGAGAAAGTAGGAGCATTAATCATGTAACCATGTTAAAAATGAATATTAATAAATGTTTAAATTAAAAAAAAAAGAATCTGGACTTGAAAGACATAATTTCATAAAGCAAAAGAACTGGGCTTACAACCAAGAATAACATCAGAAAAAATGAGCAAAATAATAAAATGTCAAAAATGGATATTTAATGAACTAAAAAGGAGTTTCAAATATTTCTGGGGGAAAATCCACAACTCAAAAGAAAATTTGATCTAAAAGAATCACACAAAGGTAATAATGAAAGACTAATCAGAAGCTACCTAAAGGTCAAAATGTTTGATTTTTGTATGAGAAAATGTTATTGAGGGTGCCTGGAAAGTCATTATTGCCTGAAAATCTTAAAGGGATTTATGTGGATGGAAAACTTGAGGTCACAGTAAATGTAATGGAATGAGCCAAAATGGTAGAGATATGAAAGAATGGTTATCTTATATTGAGAAGGAATTAGTGAGTGAAGAAACTGTCATGGTAAAATGGAATGGGGGTATTACAGGAATGGTAGTATTAGAACCCTACTCTTATCAAATCTGTGATAAAGAAAAAACAACATATACAATTAGAATGGCAAAAAAATCTTCTTAATGTAAAGAGAAATAAGAGGGAAATGGGTAGGGATAAAGGGAGGATTAGGATAAAAGAGGGATCAAAGAAAGGCAATCCCCTTAAGGGATTAAGAAATTAAGAAAAGGAAGAGCATATTAAGAGAAAAAGAGACAAGAGGTTGAGAAAAGGGAGATATACTGAGAAGGGAATACATATCAAGACATAGAAGTGTAAAGTGAGAAATAAGGGAGAGACTCTAAGGATAAGATAAATCTGAGGATGACTCAACAAAAAGACAGAAATAGAAGGATCAATAATGAGGAAAAACATAATGAAAGGGAATACACAAATAGTAATTATGACATTGAATGTGAATGGATTGAATTGACCTATAAAACAAAAAATGGTTAGCAAAATGGATCAAAAAATCAAATCTTGAAAATATGTTGTTCACAAGAAACACTCTTAAAAGTAAGAGACACACATAGAGTAAAAATAAAGGGCTGGAGAAGAATTTATTATGCCTCAGCTGATGAAGAAAGTGAGGGTAGCAATCATGATCTCTGATAAAATTAAAACTCATAAAGATATAACTAAAAGAGAAGAATAGTGAAAGTATATTATATTAAAAGGCACCAAATATAATGAAGCATTATCAATTCTAAATCTATACTTACCAAATGTTAGAGCATCCAAATTTTAAAGAAAAATAAATGAATTACAGGTGGAAACAGATAAGAGAAATAATAGTGGGGGACTTTCATCTTCATCACTCAGAACTATATAAATTCAACCAAAAAAAAAAAAAAAGAAGCAAAGGAGATGAACAGAAAATTAGACAGGTTAAATATGATGGATATATGGAAATAATTCAATGGGAACAAAAAAGAGGTACAAGTTACCTTCACAAAAAAGACCATGTATTAAGGCATAAAAATATTATAGTTAAATGTAGAAAAGCATAAATATTAAATGCAACCTTCTCAGATTTATAAAGCAATAAAATTATATTTAATAAGGGACCAAAGAAACAAAGTAAAACTAATTAGACTAAATAACCTAATCTTAAAGAATGCATGAGCTGAAGTGCAAGTTATTGAAACATATAATTTCATTAAAGAGAATAATAATGATGAGACAACATATCAAAAACCTATGAGATACAGCAATAGCAATAATCAGAGGAAATTTTATATCTCTAAATGCTTATATTAATAAAATATAGGAATAAAAAATCAATAATTCAGAATGCATTTTAGAAAAAACCTAGAAAAAGAACAAATTTAAAATCCCCAGCTAAATACCTGATGAGAAATCTTAAAAATTAAAGTGAGGTAGATAAAATTCAACTTAAGAAAAACTATTAAATTTATAAATGAATCTAGGAGTTGTTTTTTATGAAAAGATCAAACTTTATAAGCCTTTGGTTAACCTAATAAAAAGAGAGAGAAAAAAGTCACTAGCACTGAAGATGAAAAGGGTGAATATAAAATTAATGAAGATGAAAATAAATCTATTATTAGAAGTTATTTTGATCAATTATGTGAAAAAATATAATAATGAAAGATAAATAGAGTATTTACAAAAAAATAAGCTTCCTAACTATCAAAGCAAGAAATGGAAAACTTAAATGAATCTATTTTAGAAAAAAAAATCAAAGCCATAAATGGACTTCCTGAGAAAAAAATGCACCAGAACTGAATGGACTTACAACTGTATTCTACCAAATATTTAAGTACCAACTAATTCCAATATTAAACAAATTCTTTGAAATAAGAGGTAAAAGAAGGAGTTTTACCAAACTCCTTTTATGAATATATATAAATATGTATATATATACATAAATATATATACTGATGATACCTAAACCGGGAAGACCAAAAAAAGAGAAAGAATATTATATACTAATCTCATTAATTAATATGGATGCCAAAATCCTAAACAAAATACTAGCTAAAATACTAAAACATATGTATGTCATTAAGATAATACATTTTGAATAGGATTCATACCAGGAATGCAGGAATCATTTAGTATAAGAAAAACTAATAACATAATTGATAATGTCAATCACAAAAATTATAAAAATCATATGATTATATCAATATATTCATAAAAAGCCTTTGACAAAATACAATACTCATTTACATTTTAAAAACTTGAAAAAATTAAGTATAAATTAATCTTTTTTTTAAAATGATACAAAGCATCTACCAAACGTCAGCAAGTATTATCTGTAATGGGAGAAATTAGAAGTCTTCACCAATAAGATCAGGAGTGAAACAAGGATATCCATTATCACTAATATCACCATATTACCAATACTTTAATATGGTATAAGAAGTGATAGCAATAGTGATAAGAAGAAAAAGAAATTGAAAGATTAAAATGGCCAAAAAGGTAATAAAACTGTCTGTTTGCCGATGATACAATAGTAAATGTAGAAAATCCCACAAATTTAACTAAAAAATTTTCTGAAACTATCAATAATTTTAGCAAAGTAGCAAGATATAAAATGAATTCCCATAAATCATCAGCATTTTTATGTATTGCTAACAGGGGTCTTCAAGAAGAGTTAAGAAGAGATATTCCATTTTAAATAACCACAGAGAGAATAAAATACTTGGAAGTATACATGCCAAAACAAACCCAAGAATTACATGAAGGTAATTATGAAACAATTTTTAAATGAATAAAGTTATATCTAAATAATTGGAGAAATTTATTATTATTATTATACATATTATATATTAAATAATATTATTATATCACAAACATATAAGTAAATATATAAATGATTATAAAATTATTAGTTGTTCATGGATAAGCAGAGTCAATATAATTAAAATGGCAATCTTATCTAAATGAAACTACTTATTCAATGCCATCCTAATTAAATTACAAAAAAATGTTATTAGAAAAGTAATAGCAAAATTTATTTGGTAAAGTAAAAGATTAAAAATATCAAATGAATTAATGAATATAAATGTAAAGGAAAGAGGTCTAGCAGTAACAGATTTTAAATTGTATTTTAGAGCAGTAATTATCAAAACTATCTGGTACTGGCTAAGAAATAGAAAGATAGATCAGTGGAACATAGCAAACATAAAATAAACAGCAGTAAAAGATTACAATAACTTGATATTTAACAAAACCATATGTCTAGGTTTTGGAGATAAGAAATCACTATTTTGTAAAAACTAGTGCAAAACTGGAAACTAGTTTGGCAGAAATTATTTAAAGACCAATATCTTACATTATTTACTAACTTAAGATCAAAATAGATAGACAATCTAGACATAAACAGAGATAACATAAGTAAATTAGAACAAGGAATCTGCTGTCTATCAGATTTACAGATAGGAGAGGAATTTATCAGACAACAAGAAATAAATGCATTGTGAAATGTAAAATGCATAATTATAGACAGCCTCTTAGAAGTCTCATATGTAAAATATATACTAAATTTTGTCAAATTCATAAGATTAAGAGCCATGTCCCATTTGGTGAATGGGCAAAAAAATGAACAGACAATTTTCAGATGAAAAAATCAAAGCCAAATGTGGCATATGAAAAATTGCTCTAACTTACTACTAATTAGAGAAATGCAAACCAAAACTATTCTGCAATATCATCTCACACCCACCATACTGACTAAAATGACAAAAGGGTAAAGTAACAAGTGTTGTAGGGGATGTAAAAAAATGGGGACACTAATGCTCTGTTGGTGGAACTGTGAACCAATCCAACCATTTTGGAGAACAATTTGGAAATATACCCAGAGAGTTATAAAACTGTTTATACACTTAGATTCAACAATATTGTTGGGTCTTTCTCAAGGAGACCAAGGAAAAAAACATTTATAGTAGCTATCTTTGTAGTGGCAAAGAATTAGAAACTGATGGAAGGCCCATCAGTTGGAGAATGGCTAAACAAAACATGGTATATTATTGTGTTGGAATACTATTGCACCCTAAGAAACAACAAAAAGACTGATTAAAAAAATACAAAAGAAAACATGGTAAGAACTATATGAGATAATCAACAGTGAAATGAACAAAATCAAGAGAACATCATATACATCCAGAGAGCTAATGCTAGAAGAATAAACTGTGTATGTTACTTCCAGAAGGTGAATAGAAAGGTAAAATATTTAAGACTTAATTTATATGAACATGTTGACATCCCTGATTATATCCTTTGAGATGCAAGGAGGGTGGGGAAGGGCTGGGGTACTTCTGGAAGGAATTTATTAAATAGATTGAAGAAAAGTAAATTGAAGATAAAGAAGTGGGTTTTTTTTTAAGTTTCATTTGCATTTCATCTTTTTCTTTGTATATGGAAATGCTTATACCATTTGGTTTTTTAAACATTTGGTTTTTTTTTATTTTTTTATTGTTTTTTTTCTTTTCTTTATTTTATTCCCGTAACAAATTTACACATGAGTTTTCCATAATTACATGATTTATGTTTTTTCTCTCCCTTCTTCCCTCCCCACTCCTATAGATGATAAGCAATTCCACTGGGTTTTACATGTATTAACAATCAAAACCTATTTCCATAATGTGCATTTTTGAAATAGAGTAATCTTTTAAAAACAAAACCCCAAATCATATACCCAAATAAACAAGTGATAAATCATTTAAAAAAATAAAAAAATAACAAAGAATGATGGCAGGAATGGTACAGAGGGAGAAAAAAAGTGGATCATATTTAGCCACTTTGTCTAGAATAGAGAGTTGATGGAAAAAAGTAATGTGAAGACAGAAAGGTAGGTTGTAATTATATTATGGAGATCCTTGAATGTCATAGAAAGTAGTCGTATTATTTGTGCCTAGTGTGCCAAAAAAAGCTATGGAAGAAAATGCATTTTTTGAGCAGGAAACAAACACAGTCATATAAACGCTTTAATGAAGAAAGCTCCAGTAGATTTTTGCACTAGATTTTCTTCCACTCTTGGCCACTTTAAAAGCCTCAGTTGCTCAGAAAGGGAACTAGTGCTGTGTCACTATCAAAAAATGATCCTCCATTGAGAATAATAACATATGTTCCCTAATGAAGTCCTCCAGACCTATCATTCTTCCATTCCTTTGATCCTTCCTTCAGAAGTACTGAGATAAATTATAAGTTTATAAAGGTAGTATGTCAAGTACTAAGTGTCTGGGGAACATTAAGCTGGAGTGATTCTAATTTCAATTAGATGTTAGGGGAAATGTTCTTAGTAGGAGTAGAAGAGTTAGGTAATAAAACAAGTGAACTAGGAAAATGTACAGCTGCAATTAGTGGATATATTTAAACCTAATCTTAGTAATTATCTATTAAGACTAGGAGTCAACAGCTCTTCCCTTGACCTCAGGCTAATCTTGTAATTTCTCTGTCCCTTAAAAGTTTTTTTTCAATCTGTAAAATAGGGTTCATAACAGTCTTCACTTATTAACCCCGAAAGGGTGATAGAGGTTTCAGAGTGTATTGTTCAGAGACTGCTTCCTAATGAAAGAATTGATCTAACAATAGAAACTATTATCTACAGCAATGCAACAAAAACTTTAAATTGTTCAAGGAGCTGCAAGCCTTCAACTCCATACCAGTGAACAGCAGAGTTCCAGCTTAATTTTCTCCTGATGTATAAGTTTGCCTGATTCCAGTATGAATCTCAATATTCCTGCCCATATTACTAACCTTTTCAAACCCTTTTAGATTACCTTCCTGGCTTCACTTGTGAATTCAAAACCATCCAATTTAGCATCATTAGCAAATTTAATTAGCATATTTCTTTCAGATTGTTAATAATGATGTTAAACAAGAAATGTCAACATGTTACAATAATGAGATCAAAGGAAGTGCTCTTTTTTGTGAAGGTCTAGGGATAGAACAAGGGAGTAATGTCAAGAAGGGTAGGAAGAGATCTACCAAGTTACATTTTAATTGATCTTGGATCTGGGCTCCAAATTAGTTAAACTATCACTAATAGAATCCTGTCCTTTCTAGAACACTTCTGGAAATATGTTATTATTTAGTACACTAAGTTGATAGAGGAATTAATAGAGTACCCTGAATCTTTTGTACTAATGCCTATTTTGACCCCATCTTGCAGAATCCCTAATTTAAACCTAGAAGGGACTTTAGAGGTCATCAAATTCAATCCTTCCATTTTACAAATGAGGAAATGGGAGGTCCAGTGACTTTCCCAAAATCAAAAAGGAGAAAAATGGCATAGTTAGGATTTGAATTTAGGTTCTCTGATTAAAAATCCAATAATATTATCTATTTTTGATAATTCTCATTAGCAGAGAGAGCACCTAAAGCTATTTTTTTTCTTTTTTTTTATATTTTTTAAACCCTTACCTTCTGTCTTGGAGCCAAGTATTGGCTACAAGGCAGAAGAGTGGTAAGGGTAGGCAATGGGGGTCAAGTGACTTGCCCAGGGTCACACAGATGGGAAGTGTCTGAGGCCAGATTTGAACCTAGGACCTCCTGTCTCTAGGCCTGGTTCTCAATCCACTGAGCTACCCAGCTGCCCCCACCTAAAGCTACTTTTGATAGGAATGAACATGACTTGGATTGTTTCACCAAGAGAAATATAGAGAAATTTTTTATTCCATAGTAATTTTGAGTGAGTTTAGGGAGAAAAATCCTACAGAAATGCTGTTAGAAGACATTTTGAATTTGGTTTTTGAATCATCAAATATTTCTAAATAAGTCAAGTAACAATAATAATAATTAGTATTTATATAGCATTTTGAGGTATGCAAAGCCTTTTACAAATGAAATAAATTTGTTCCCTCATTTTTAAAAGGAAACATGCCAAATGTGATCCTACTTTTTAAAAAAAATTGGTGTGTAAGTAATAACAAATTTCCTATAAACCAGAATGTTCCAAACGCTCAAGAAATGTAATACCCTGGTAATCTAAATCCTCTGGTTAGCTTAAGTGAAATTAAAAGAAAGCAAAATATTCATTGTGTCCACCATAATTTCAAGTGTTCCTGGAATATTTTAGTCCATTCTCCTTCTATAAACATTATTTAATCTTTGATGATTTAAGCTATTAAAATAATATTTTTCTATATTGGAAGAATATGTTTGAACAACTGAAACAAATAGTAATATTTTCAAGCACCACATAGTTCCTGGGTTGTTTTTCTAATCCAGACCTTTGGGAATCTCCAAATTTCTACTTGCAAACTGGTTTCAACGTTTTTGACTTTGATCTTTGGCTCTTTGAAAACTTGCTTGGTTGACTCCTGGCCTCTGGCAAATGAATTCTAACAGCTCATGCCCTATTTCCTATTTTAGTGACTTGCTCATGTCCTGGGTGAATATTCACACTAGTTAACCATCAGCTAAAATCTCAACCTCAGGCAAAAGTACCTCTTCCCCTCAGACTGGATAGTCATAGCAATTCTAAGTCATATAATTGTAAATTCTATAAATGGTGAAGGAGAAAGCATTGGAGATTGGACCATACAAGTTATTTACTGAATAAATCCCTTGTATTAATTTGCTTTTTGTTTTCTTTTCAAAGTGTACCAAAATATCTTAACTGAAGGCTCCCAGAATGGTCTTTGTGTTAATACAGATGTTATTGTTTTATAATGGAACAAACTATATTGCCATCACCTATTGTATTAATAGCTAACCAGTCTTCTCCTGTGACCTATGATTGGCTGTAATCAATATTTATTGAGCTCTCAAAATATATTGAACAGAACACAGCCAATATCCCAAAAGGACATTAACAGTCCCTAATTTGATGAAGTCTGCTTCTAATTTTCTCTCTCCATCTCTTTCTTGCATACACACACATACACACACACACACACACACACACACACACACCATATTGTCTCAATCTCTATGTTCTCTCTTTGTCTCTCTGTCTCTCACATGCACACACTTCCACTATAAATGTCATAACATAAATCAATGATTTATCATTATTATTCTATAAAAGGCAGGATAATTATTAGGCCAAGTATTCTAAAGAATTTACATGAGTCGAATTGTCACAAGTTGATCTTTTTACACATCATCCAATTCTAAAATTCTAGGATATCATTATGCTTTAATCTTTAAAAGAATGAGATTTGTTCTGCTTAGTGCCAAGGGGTAAACCTTAGAGTAATGTATGAAATTTAGACAAAAGAAAATTAATTATAACTGTACAAAAGTAGAAGAGGAGAATTTGGGGGATAGTAGGACCTGGGCTGGAAGTCTTCAAGAAAAGTAGGTGACCACTTGTTACTAACATCGGAAAGAAGATCCTTGTTGAATTGTAGATTGAAGGCCCTTAACCATCCTAGATCCTAATAACATTCCTGTGACCTTTAAAAGTACTTGCGACAGTAATTTTATGATTTTCTTGTCTGTATATTTCATTTTTAATAGGATTTATTAAGGCCTATGACAGTTCGACAAATAAACATGAAGTGAATTGCAATGGGTTCACATGTGAAGACAATATGAAATAGTGGGTAGAGGCCTTATCTTGAAATCAGGAAAATCTGAATTCAAATTCTGCTCTTCTCCTTTTCTATACAAACACAGGGAAGTGACTTGGGGTACTCTCTAAGCCTCTTAGTGATGAATTGTTGAGGCGCAGGGAGAGTTTCCTCATCAGATGGTTTCCCATATTATGAAATAAAAAATATCAACCACCCCTTTCCTTTCCATCCCTCAAAACAGCTTATATATATGTATATATATATATACATATATATATCACTGTATGATTAAAATTATAAGACCTGTTCAAGTTTTGCCAAAGATCGTTCAGAGATCATCTCAAAAAAGCACAAGTTCAAAGTGAGCTATCAATGAGATTTGTATTCTTCCCACCAATGTCCAAGGCTCCTTGTTCACTCTTTCCAGGATTGTCTATACATTAGCTATTTCTCCTTGACTTACTGGTCCAGGTTGGGGAACTGGATTACTCCTTGCTTCTCATTGCTATATTCAGGATTTCCCACCACCACTTTGGCTCACTTTTCTCTACATCACCACTCTCCTCCATTCAGGAACATATAATTCACATGTTCTACTAAGTCAAAATCCTGCTAGCTATTGTCTATAGATTTCCAGAATAATCCCCTTCCTTTCTCAATTATATTAATACCTTTCTCACAAAGTTTCTCTCCTCTCTATCTACTTTCTTTATCTTTAGGGACTTCAACATGCATATTAATATTCCCTCAAACATAACCTTCCTTTTTAGTTCCTCAACTTACTCATTTCCAATGTTTTTTTTCCTTCAGCATATCTCAGTCACACACAAAGAAAGACCTACCCTTGATCTTGTCATCCATCTCTGTATCATGCTACTTCTGTGCTGGAGAACTCTGAAAATCCCTTATCCGATATATATATATATATATATATAGAGAGAGAGAGAGAGAGAGAGAGAGAGAGGCTCTCCAGCACTCTAATCTCTGTCTTTCTAAACCAAAATCTATTTTTTATTCACACCATCATGTCCAATCCCTTGACCTCACAGTTAACTCCCACATACCATCACCTTTTCACTTGCCACTCTCTCTCCTTTACCTCATTTTGACCCATTGGTGAAATCAATTCAACTAGACGCTATCCTCTTCTATTGAGTCTTTTATAATACCTTGGATTTGAAACTGCCAAACTTCAGTCTTAGATCATTCCTCATATTACTGAATAAGAGTAGAGAAAAATCACACAATTGTTCTGACTGGATCCAATACAAATTTGGGATACATAAGCTCATCTGGGCCTACAATGCTGCTTGGAAATCCTCCTTACCTCCTTTAGCAACTCCTTATACCTCTCTCCACAACAGCTCTTCAAATATTTTCATCTCTCCTTAAACCTCCCATGATTTTCTCCTCCCCTGTCTTCTCAATTGAGAACCTAACCTCATATTACGTTGAAAAACGTGAGGCCATTCACCTTGACCTACATCTTCTCCCCTTTTGCTCATCGCCTTTCACTTAGTTGTCATTTGCTACTGTGTCCTCCTTCACACCTTTATCATGCGAAGAGGTAGCTCTTCTCTTTCCCTGAATTAACCCTCTACTTACAAAAGCAATCACATTTCATTCAGAATATTAATTCATCTATAATTCCAGCTCTCTTATTCATCTTAAAATTCTTCGTCTCTTCGTTACTTTTCTATTGCCTACAAACATGAATGTCTCTCCTATTCTGAAAAAAAAAATCCTCATTTTATCTTTCCATCCCTGCTAATAATAATTCGATATCTATTCTGTCTTTTGTGACTAAATTCTTTGAAAAAAAAGTTTACAATAGGTGCCTACAACTCCTCTCTATGAATCAGCCTCTCCTCCTTCATATTTTCTTCTCTATAGGTTTTTGGAAATCACTCTTTCTTGATTCTCCTCCTACCTATCTGACCACTCATTCTCTGTCTCCTTGATAGATCTTCATCCAGGTAGTTCCCATTAACCAGGGTTATTCCTACAAAATTCTGTCCTGAAGCCCATTCTCTTCACCTTCTCTTATACTTCACTTGAAAATTTCATATACTTTCAGAAATTTAATCATCATTTCTATGCTGATGATTCTCAGATCTATTTATCTAGCTTTAACATCATTGTCGACATCTAGTCTCATATTTCCAATATGTTGCCCTCAACATGTCCAAATTGAACTTTTAAAAAGTTATATTTACACTTATTTTGTTGAATATTTCCCAATTACATTTTAAACATTTTAACATTCACTTTATAATTTTTCAGTTCCAAATTTTCTTCCTCACTACTGCTTTTTCTCCACCAGTTGAGAAGGTAATAAATATACCAATTATACATAAGTCATGTAAAATAAAATTCCATACTAGCCTTATTGCCAGAAAAATACACAAAAGCAAAAAAATTAAGTGAAAAAGTTTGTTTTAATCTGTATAAAGAATTCATCAATTCTTTCTCTGGAGGTGAATAATATTTTTCACCATCGGTCCTTTGGAATTGTCTTGGGATCATTTTCATATTTGCTCTCAATAAATGTCAGTGGCTCTTTACCAACTTCAGAATCAAATATAAATTACTATGTTTGACTTTCAAGGCCCATCATGATCTTGGCCCCTGCCCCTATTTTTCTAGTCTTCTTATACCTCACACCCTGCCATGCACTCCACAATTCAGTGACTCTTGCTTCCTTGCTTTTCCAGGAATATGAGACTATCTCTTAACTGCAGGCATTTTCTCTCTCTCACATGACAGGAATACGCTCTTTCCTAAACTTTGTCTTGGCTTACTGACTCCCTTCAAGTCCCAGATGAAATCCCATCTTCTTCAGCAAGTCTTTTTCAATCCCTCTCAATTCTAATACCTTCCTTTATTTGGTTATTTAGATTTATCCTAAATATAACTTGTTTGTAGATATTTATTTGCATGCTGTCTCACCCATTAGACTGTTAGCTCCTCAAGCACAGGGACTATACTTTGCCTCTCTTTGTATCCTCACTCACTATAGTGCCTGGTACATAGTAGGTGCCTAATAATTGGTTATTGATGACTGACTGTCTGGAAGGACTTTGGGTATCATCATCATCATTGATATAGCATTGAACAGTTTTGCAAAGCCCTTTATATTTTATCTCATTTTTTCCTTACAATAGTTCTGACATGTAGGTGCTATTATCTGCATTTATAATTAACTGAGGAAGTTAACTGATTTGCTCAGGCTCACATAGCTAGTGTGACTAAGGCAAGATCTCGACCTAGGTCAGTGATGGCAAACCTTTTAGAGGGTTGGGTAATGTGAAAAATGTCCTCAGGTAAGAGAGCAAAAAGCTGCCTGGCCCTAAATCCCTCTGGCTTTCTAGTAACAAACTCTGGTGAACTCTGTGCTCAAATGACAGCAAAAATGCTCACAGAGAGGGCTCTGAGTGCACTTCTGGCAATATGCCATAGATTGACCACCATGGATCTAGGTCTTCCAACTTCAGGTTCAGTCCACTGTACAACCTTTCTGTTGACCATTCCTTGGCTAAATTGAGACAGACTCACTCAACACCAGGTTGACTGCAAACTGATAAATTATTGAGCCAAGGCAACTCTTAAAGACTACTACTAAGTTATATAGAGGTGGCCAGCCAAAGGAGGGAGCAAACCCAAGGGGTTAGTTATCTCATGATGGGTTATAGTCTTATAAAGTTTTCCTAAGGGGCATGGTACCCCTAAATGGCCCCCAAGAGGGACCATTTCAGCCAAGATTAAAAGTCATGAGCTTCAGTGACTACCTGAGTGGATCTGAGTGTTGGTCAATGCCCTCCTCAGGAGGGATTTTGTAACTGTCATAGGGATTGTATCGAGGCTTTGGTGGAGCAAGGAATTTGAGCAGGTAGAAAAACTTACTCATGTGGTTCTATTTTGTGAGATAATAAACTTTATAAAAATAATACTTGAAGTATTGTACAGTAATTTAAATCTTACACAGCCAATTGCATTAATATAATATTGATATTGACTAAATCCCATATTCTTATTATAGTAAAAATTCCCATAAATTTTTCATAAATTATTTAATTTTGGTATTCATGGCAAAGCTGAGAAATAGTATAATTATTATAATCCCATTTTACAGTTAGAGAAATTATTTTAGAGAGTAGTGACTTGCCCAGGGACACATAGCTAGGAAGTAGTAGTCCTCACCAAATTTGGGAAAGTATGCTAATAAATAATTCCATGTAGCAAAGAGATAATTCCTCATGTGATGATTACCTTCATTTGCTAATTCAAATTCTACATAACTTTGCTTACTATGGGCAGTGAATAAAAGATACTGAAGACAATGGGAGGTAGGATGATGTTCTAGAACAATAAGACAACCACATAATTATGAATGTAAAATTGAGATCAATGTTTCTTTTTTTTAAACTTATATCTTTCATCTTAGAATCAATACTATGTATTGGTTCCAAATTGAAAGAGTGATAAGGGCTAGGCAACAGAGGTTAAGTGATTTACTCAGGGTCACACATGAAAGGGTCAATGGCCAGATTTGAACAAAGGATTTCCCATCTCCATTGGCCACCTAGCTGCCCTTGAAATCAATGATTCTTTAAAAGCTACTCTACATTGGGTCATGTTCTAGAATTTAAACTGACCTTGCTGAGAGTGGACATGAGCAAGTAGGGGGAGGTGATCTTTTCCATTCTCATGGCTCATTTGTAGTCTCTGGAAGCTGACATGACAGAAAAATTCACTGGCCAGCCCCACTTTGGTCACTGTAGCAGCTGAAAAACCACAGTGGATTCTGAGATATTGGCATTGTGCTTCTAGAAATTTAGGCTATCAGTCAGGTTGCAACTTTTATTGAATCCTCATTTGCTACCAGCCTAGCTATGGGACTCTACTGACCCCTGCCTTGAACATTAGATAAGAACAGAGAATATAATGTACCACCTCTCACTTCCTTCTCAAGAATTGGTAATAAAATAAATATTATTTTACTTTATTGAAGGATGTCCCAGAACACTATCAGAGTCCCTGTGGTTTTGAGTTATAGGCTGTCTTCCCCAGTATGCCCTTTCCTGATCACCATTCCCTCTTCCTTCATGTCCATTCATATCAGTAATATCCCTCTGATGTCATCCACACCTTGGTCATCCCTACCTTTCCACTCTGGAGCCTCTATTCTCTAGCTAACATATTAGGTCTGAATCTTCCATATGGAAATTACTTTATATATATATATATGTATATATACATATATATATATATAATTTATTTATTTGTTTGCTTATTGATTGATTGATTTATGATCACATATACAGTTACATGTTGGCTCCTCCCCTCTTCCCAACTGTTTTAAACATTTGTGTGTCTTTGAATCTCTAGGACCTACCCCAGTGTGCCACATAGTTAATGTTTAAGGAATGCTTGATGAATAAAATAAATCAAGACTATTGTAGGTTCTTTTAGCATTTAAAATGACTATTTGACTATTGTAACAGCCTAACAGCTCACCAACAACAGATGGTGCAGGGAGTCTAAGGAAAATTATGATCCAAAACAGATTTGAAAGAGCTTCTCTTTGAAGGAGGGAACGATTTTCCAGTTGTAACAATACTCTCTTCCATTACAGATTTGACCAAGTTTTTCTTAAGTTAAATTGTCTTCCCCAAATGTATTATCCAGCATGTCAGCAGACACACCAGGTTTCAAAGACTATGACTTTCCATTATTTTAATAGAAATCTGAGCATCAAAGTTCTTGGTGACCTTTTTTTTTTTTTATAAATCAGAATTTTTTTTATCACTGCCATGACTCAGAGAGGATATGAAATAAGAAAGGTGATGTGAACTCTGTCCATGTGACAAAAATAATAATAAAAAATGAAAGCAACATTATTGCTTCTTATCTGTTGGTCTTCATTTCATCTGTCTCATGCCATTTTCTTCCCACATCATTTTCCCTTCTCTCTTTGGGGGTGGAGGTGATATTTAACAATGGTTTAATTATAGTTATCCAGAATAAAGGGGGGGGGGCTGAATGTGCACTGTGGCAGATTTTAAATTTAATTTTCTTAGCATTGGCAACAAAATATCTTCCTTTTAAATTGAGTGCTTTAATTAGGAGGAGTACTGCATTCCCCAATCTATACTAATGGAGGCTAATGCAGCTGAATGCATTGATGCTTTGCATTGATTTAATCTGCCAGTTAAAATGACTTCAGATAGACACATCCCATAGCTGTATACATGAGCCCTCCCCCTCCTCTTCTCCACTGTACACAAACCCCCTTCTTTCCTTTTCCCACTGTGATTCATGGCTCATTTATAGTCACTGGAAGCTGACCTGGCAGAAAAGCTCACCATCCAGCCCCCGCTTTGATCGTTGTAGCAGCTGAAAACCACAGTGGATTCTGAGTTCTTGGCATTGTGCTTCTGGAAATGGACTGTCAGTCAGGCAGTAACCTTTATATTAAGTCTCCATGTAAAGAGGGGACTGCCCTGGGAGTTTCTAGGGAGTGACAGAGGAAGTAGGAGATACAATCTCTTCCTTTCAGGAGTTCTGGTAGCCTGTGGCTCTGATAGTAATAGATACTCATCAATTCAGAGTTGTAGCCCAAGACCAAAGGGAAGAGGTCCCTTCCTGGTGGGTATTTTCCACTGATCTTTCCTTTCCAGATGCTGAGCACTCACCTAAATACTGATGGGGTTGCCTGGGACTTCATTTGTAACTCTTGCTTCTGGGTCGGGCCTGCCAAGGCAGGTCAATAATAGCAGAAGACATTTATGAACATAATCAGTCTTGGGAAGAAAGGGAGTCACTATAAGGACCAAAAGAATGGGTTTGTGTTTTGTTTTTGTTGTTGTCGTTTTTCCCCCTTCTTCCTCTTCTTGTCTGCTTTTAGGCCTATAACTGCACTCCCATTAGGCAGTGCATTCACAATTATTGAGTACTTGCTCAATATTATATTAATTAATTGTATGATTAGGATAGCCCAAGAGCCTCAGGGAAGAAGAGAGGCTAAAATCTAGAAATGGTCCACACAAGCGTGAAGACTTCTCCCATGTTTTAGAACATGGGTCTAACATCAGTGCTTCAAAATAACATCTGGCTATTTGCAGCCTTCTTCACCACCCCCAAATCATATAAAAGTATCTTTTGTTTTTTGCTTTTGCTTAAATGAAAATATTTTTGAGAGGAGAAATGGAGCTTGTGAACAAATGTATGAGCGCTACAAACTTCAAACAAGTATGGCATTTGAGTTTGAGGGAGACTTCACATGGTAGACTGGCAGCCCTACTCTGACAGTTCCATAAGACCTCCATTAAAACAATTTTTACCTAATCTCTTATCCCAGACTATTTGACCCTCAGACATGATTCAGATTTTTTACTTTGTGTTGTTTTGTTTCTCCCTTAATGCAAAGGAGGATTCTGCCTCTGAGGACTCAGCCTTTAGAGCCTGAGTCAGACAACACCTAATGCACAGACCATAATGAGATTACAGTCTTTTTAATTACCCAGCTGCATTCAATTATCCAAAGTATAGTCAAGCATATAGTTGCTCCATCCTTATCTGAGCTTGTGAAATAGGTCTTTGTAGTGGCTTATCTGTAACAGGTGCAGAGATATTGCAAAAGCTTCCTTTCTTCTTCCTCTTCCTCTCCTCCTTCCCCTTCCTCAACCCCTCCTCCCTTTCTTCCTTCATCTCTTTATCCCTTATTCCTCTCCTCTCCTTCTCCCCTTCTCTCTTCCTTTTCTCCTTTTTTTTTTTTTGGTGCAAACTTTTTCTCATAAAATGTAACAATTTCACATCATGTTAGGAATGAGGGCTTTGAATTTTGTGTGTAGGCTTGTTTCACTAATTCTCTAAATAATCCAGAGTCTATGTCTGGAAAATGAAAGTGAATTTTGAATTGTGCTATTTCTTTAACCCTTGTGTCTGAGGTCCTATTTTTTTTTAAGTTTAATTAATTAATTAGTTTAGAATATTTTTCCATGGTAACATGATTCATGTTCTTTCCTTCCCCTTCTCCCACCATCCTCCCATAGCCAACAAACAATTTCCCTGGGTTTTATATGTCATTGATCAAGACCTATTTCCATATTATTAATATTTGTATTAGGGTAATCACTTAGACTCTACATCCCCAATCATATCCCCATTGACCCATGTGATCAAAGAGTTTTTTTGTTTTCTTTTTTTTCTGTGTTTCTCCTCCCACAGTTCTTTCTCTGAATGTGGCTAGTTTTCTTTCTCATAAGTCCCTCAGAATTGTTCAGGATCATTGTATTGCTGCTAGTAGAGAAGTCTATTATATTCGATTGTACCACAGTGTATCAGTCTCTGTGTACAATGTTCTCCTGGTTCTGCTCCTTTCACTCTGCATCAATTTCTGGAGGTCATTCCAGGTCACATGGAATTCCTCCAGTTCATTATTCCTTTGAGCACAATATTATTCCATCACCAACAGATACCACAATTTATTCAGCCATTCCCCAATGTAGTATACAGAATTGGGGTCATATAGTTTTTTCTAGCTTTGGCTAACTTCCAAAAGCTGTTAGGTTTTGGAATCTTGAGGGAAAGAGGCAGTTGACTGGATCTTCCGTAGAGGGAGGTGGTCAATGAGCGAGCTGCTTTGATTACCTAGCTTTAATATTGAAATTTAGCCTAGCTTTGATATATTTACTTAAGAAATTATTATTTTAGATAAATCCTTTATATCTTCCTTTCCTATACAACCCCTGCCTTCCCTCCCTTATCTTATGTGTCTGTGGAGTTAATAAGGAAAGTAATTAGACTTCAGTCCTAATTATACCTTGAATCTCCTTCAAGCCCAGCCTGCCTGTAACCGAGATTACCCACTTAGCAAGTCTCCAACTTCCTCCTTTCAATTCCCTTATCCCAAACACTTTTCCTCAAATTACCCACATAACACCAATTGAAGGGCATTCCCTCATTTTCCAATTTTTTACCACCTCAAAGAGTGCGGCTACAAATATATTTGTACAAGTCATTTTCCTTATTATCTCTTTCGGGTATAAACCCAGCAATAGTATGGCTGGATCAAAGGGCAGGCAGTCTTTTGAAGCCCTTTGGGCATAGTTTCAAATTGTCATCCAGAATGGTTGGATCGATTCACAACTACACCAGCAATGCATTAATGTCCCAATTTTTTCACATCCCCTCCAACATTTATTACCTTCCTTTTATTCTTTTTTTTTTTAACATTTATTAATAATCATTTTTAACATGGTTACATGTTTCATGCTCCTATTTTCCCCTTCACCCCCCGCACTCCCCCCACCCATGACCGACGCACTTTTCCACTGGTTTTGTCATGTGTCCTTGATCAAGACCAATTTCCCAATTGTTGGTAGTTGCATTGGTGTGGTAGTTTCGA
The DNA here is from genome assembly GCF_016433145.1 of Gracilinanus agilis. Classification (NCBI taxonomy): domain Eukaryota; kingdom Metazoa; phylum Chordata; class Mammalia; order Didelphimorphia; family Didelphidae; genus Gracilinanus; species Gracilinanus agilis. Next base: position 623,222,451 of record NC_058132.1, on the reverse strand, counting down.
GTCCACACCCTCAATCATGTCCGCCCCGACCCATGCATTCAAGCAGTTGCTTTTCTTATATGTTTCCTCTCCTGCAGTCCTTCCTCTGAATGTGGGTAGCATCTTTACCATAAATCCCTCAGAATTGTCCTGGGTCATTGCATTGCTGCTGGTACAGAAGCCCATTACATTCAATTTTACCACAGTATATCAGTCTCTGTGTACAATGTTCTTTTGGCTCTGCTCCTTTCACTCTGCATCAGATCCCGGAGGTCTCTCCAGTTCGCCTGGAACTCCTCCAGTTTATTATTCCTTTTAGCACAGTAGTATTCCATCACCCGCATATACCACAGTTTGTTCAGCCATTCCCCAATTGAAGGACATTCCCTCCTTTTCCAGTTTCTTGCCACCACAAAAAGCGCAGCTATAAATATTTTTGTACATGTCTGTTTATCTATGATCTCTTTGGGGTACAAACCCAGCAATGGTATGGCTGGGTCAAAGGGCAGGCATTCTTTTATAGCCCTTTAAGCATGATTCCAAATTGCCAGCCAGAATGGCTGGATCAGTTCACAACTCCACCAGCAATGCATTAATGTCCCAATTTTGCCACATCCCCTCCAACATTCATTACTCTCCCCTTCTTTCATTTTAGCCAATCTGCTAGGTGTGAGGTGGTACCTCAGAGTTGTTTTGATTTGCATTTCTCTAATTATTAGAGATTT
>NC_058132.1:623216490-623216747 GCF_016433145.1 Gracilinanus agilis | reverse complement strand
ATATTGAGCAGTGTTATTTCCTCATTGTTTATACTGCCTTTAATCAGGATGTAATGACCTTCCCTGTCTTTTTTAATCATACCTATTTTTACTTTGGCTTTGTCAGAGATCATGATAGCCACTCCTGCCTTCTTTTTCTCATTTGATGCCCAAAAGATTTTGCTCATACCCTTAACCTTGAACTTGTGTGTGTCTACCCGCCTCATATGTGTTTCTTGTAGACAACCTATGGTAGGATTTTGGTTTCTGAACCACTC
>NC_058132.1:623187889-623216394 GCF_016433145.1 Gracilinanus agilis | reverse complement strand
TGCCCAAAAGATTTTGCTCATACCCTTAACCTTGAACTTGTGTGTGTCTACCCGCCTCATATGTGTTTCTTGTAGACAACCTATGGTAGGATTTTGGTTTCTGAGCCACTCTGCTATTTGCTTCCGTTTTATGAGTGAGTTCATCCCGTTCACATTCAGAGTTACAATTGTTAGTTGTGTATTCACTGACATTTTTTGTATCCTCCCCTAGACCCACTCCTTCTTATTGCACTATTTTCTTTTACACCAGTGGTTTGCTTTCAGCCAGTATCCCTTATCCCCTCCCTTGATTGACTTCCCTTTCTGTCCCCTCCCTTGTTGTTCCCTTATTTTTGTTTTTTTTTAAAGACCGAATGAATTCCCTCCCCCTTCTTCTTCCCTCCCTTTTTGGCCTCCCCACTCCCCTGCTCCCTTTGGTTTATCCCTTCTGACTTTCTCAGTAGGGTTAGATGGAGTTTTTTATCCAGATGGATAATAAAGCTACTCTTCCTTCTCCGGGTTGATTATATTGAGAGTAAGGTTTGATTATTACCTCTTAATGCTCTCTTCCTCTCCTTCTTATGGTAGTATTTATCCCCTCCCCTTCCCATGCCCTCTTTGTGTGTAATAGAATACCTTATTTTTCTTATTTCCTCGGATTTTTCTTGGTGTCCCCTACTATTCCTCCCCTCTTTCCCACCCCCCCATGTCATCTTAGACCATTTAGTATCCTGTCCTCTCCCTATGAATTATTCTTCTGGTTGCTATAATAGTGAATATTATAATAGTGTATAGAGTTCACTACAGGGAATTATACATAGCATTTCTCCACCTAGTAATACAGATAATTAGATCTTATTTATGCCCTTAAAGAGTCAAGCTTAAAAGACTATGAGTTTTCTTTCTTTTCCCTCTGTTTCTTATTTACCTTTTCATCATCTTTCTCTTGATATCTGTGGTTGAGTGTCAAACTTTCCAATTAGTCCCGGTCTCTTTTGTGCAAAAACTTGGAATTCTTCAATTTTGTTGAATGCCCATACTTTCCCCTGAAAGTATATGGTTAGTTTCGCTGGGTAGTTTATTCGTGGTTGCAGGCCCAGCTCTCTTGCCTTTCTGAATATTGTATTCCACGCCTTGCGTTCTTTTAGTGTTGAGGCTGCCAGATCCTGTGTGATCCTTATTGGTGCTCCTTGATATTTGAATTGTCTCTTTCTGGCTTCTTGTATGATTTTTTCTTTGACTCGAAAGCTCTTCAATTTCGCTATTATATTTCTGGGTGTTGACTTTTCTGGGTCCAGTTTAGAGGGTGTTCTATGGATCCTTTCAATGTCTATATTGCCCTCTTGTTGTAGAACTTCAGGGCAATTTTGCTGAATAATTTCTTTGAGTATGGAGTCCATGTTTTTATTAATTTCTGCCTTTTCTGGAATACCAATGATTCTCAAGTTATCTCTTCTAGACCGGTTTTCTTGGTCTGTCACTCTCTCCTTGAGATATTTCATGTTTCCTTCTATTTTATCAGTCTTTTGACTTTGTTTTATTTGTTCTTGTTGTCTTGAGAGATCATTGGTTTCTAAATGTTCGATTCTAGCCTTTAAGGATTGGTTTTCCTTTTCAATCTGGTCATTTTTGGTCTTCAGTTGTCTTGTCTCACTTTCCAATTGCGAAATTCTGCCTTTTAAACTGTTATTTTCTTGCCAGATTTCTTCCATCTTCCTCAGCATTTCATTTTTAAACTCTTCCATAACTTGTGACCAGCTTTCATTTTTTTGGGGAGGTTTGGATTTTTGTTTTCCCTCCTCTGTTGTCTGGATTTTCTCTGTGTAGAAGTTGTCCAGTGGTCCAGAGTTTCTCTTGATGGTCCTTTTCTTCTGGACTTCCTTATTGCTGGCCATTGTTAGCCCCGCCCCTTTTCCGCTTTGTCTTTGCACTCCGGGTCTGCCTGGGCCTTGCAAGCTTGGGGGGGGGGGCCCTCCGGTCTCCTTGTCCTCGGGGTCAGGCCTCCTGGTAGTTCCCGGTCTGCCCCTCTGCCCGAGGTTCCTTCAGCAGTCTTTGGGGCTGCTTCCACTGCCCCGCTGGGTCTGCACCGGGTCCTCTCTGGAGGTCCAAGCCTGGGCTGGAGATCGTTATTCAAGCCTAGGGCACTGCCTTTGCCTGTGCTGCTGCTCTTAGGGCCCTGCTTTCACCCCCGCAGAAGGTAGTGAAAGTCCGTGGGCTGGAGATCTTTATTCGCACCTGAGGCGATGCCTTCAGAGCTTGGGAAAGGCTGAGTTTCAGGGGCCTTTGTCCAGGCCAGAGGTGGTGCCTTCACCCACTTGGGTGCTCAGGGAGAGTCCCGGCCACCTGGGGTCCCTCGTCTTGCAGCGCACAGGTACGGGCTCAGGGGCTGCCAGTGATTTTCTGGTTGCCCCAGTCCTGTTTACCAGCTTGTGCGGTGTGGGGGGTGGGGGAGGGGCTTCTTCCTCTCGTGTTTTAGTGTGAACTGTTTCACCCCTTTAAAGTGTGGAAGTGCCCCGATTCTGCGTACCTTCAATGCTGCGCCCTGTTGTGGGGTTCCTTCGTTCCTCTGGACTCGTTTTTATTTCCCCTTGAGGGGTTCTGTGTGGTTCGGTCAGGAGAGATCGAGCAGCTGCTCCTTACTCTGCCGCCATCTTAACCGGAAGTCCTGCAGATTGCCTACCTTCCTTTTATTCTTGAGAGTGTGAGTGTGTTTTTCAGAAAACTGATTTTATCTAGTGCATTTGACTGCACTGCAGAACTTAGATATATCAATATTACATTTGACAATGGGAGGACCATCTCCTCTTTCAAATACTCGAGCTCAAAAAAAAAAAAATACTCGAGCTCACAAGGCATGTAGCTTACAAGTACTTTTCATTTACAAAGGAAAAGGACTTAAACAGAGCCAGTAGATTTCAGAGACAACCTTTTACCTTTCTGTGGTTCCCTGAAACTTTACAACTAATATAGCTCCTGTAACTCATAATACTGTCCTGAAGAAGGCACTAGTAAAGTACGCTGAAAACTTAATCACACCATCACCACTCACCACTGCCTGTCTTCTCCTGACATTTATCCCCTACTGTGATGCTATTGCTTTTCTCTCCCAGCAGAGATAATCTATTTTTCTTTTAGCAGTCACTACTCTGTACTTCCAGCAATTGGTGCTGGGTATAGAGACCAACAAAAAGACTACATAGGTGCTCATCTGATGGTGTTTATGGCCTGTTTTCCCTAGGTAGATATAAAGAAGGCAAGAGAAGTTTGAAGATGGCAGAGGCAGGGGAGAGATGAACACCTCCAGGTTCTATGAAGAGAGAAGAAAAGTAGAATTATGACAAATTTTGGAGATCGAAATAAGAGTTTGACTTTATTTAGTAACCAGTAAAGTCACTGAGTAATCTAGAGGCAGCTAGGTGGTATAGAAGAGTACCTAGCATAGAAAAAGGCTTGTCTTCCTGAGTTTAAATTCTGCCTGAGACACTTACTTGCTATATAATCCTAAGCAGTACTTTACCCTCTTTGCCCCAGTTTCCTCATCTGTAAAATGAGTGGAGAAGGAAATAGAAAACCACTTGTATCTTTGCTAGAAAAACTCCAAATGAGATCATGAAGAGTCAGGAATAAATGAAAAATAACTGAAAAAAAAGAGTCATTGAAAATTTATATGGTTGTATCTGAGCAAGAAAGATATGTATAACCGTGATATGATATATTGGTGAGGGAAGAGAATAGAAGACTAGCTATTAGATGTTTATTAGAATAGTCCAAGTAAGTTCATCATTGGCAGGAGAATGAGAGGATTAGGGAAATTTACAATGGAACATATAAAAAATATTTTGGAGATAGAACTAATGATATCTGAACTTACTAGATGTAGGAGAAGAAAGAGTGGGAAAAATGAAATGATAATGAAATGAAATGAAAGATAATGAAAGATAATACCAAGATTTTGAGCATTGAGAGGCATTGAGAGAAACATTACAAAAAGTAATAGAGCAAGTTTGGGAGAAAAGTTTAACATAATATTATATGTGTTGAATTTGAAGGACTGTTGGAGTATTTAGGTGTAGATATTCTATAGACAGGGGGAATTGTAAGGCCAGAGTTCAAGACAGATGTTATATATTTGGGAATTATTTGCATACTTGAAGTCATGGGAATTAATGATTACCAGAAAGTACTTATTGGGGAGAAATGGGGTGACAAGAAGTCCAACTTAGTTGTAGCATAGATTCTAGGTAACTGGTGTTGTTGATAGAGTTGGCCTCAGTTTAGCATGAGAAGAGATAAGCTTTAAGAACTGAACATTAGATTCTATGAATCTTAAGAGAAACAGAAGAAGAGTTAAGAAAGTAGAAGGAAAAGGAACAACTAAAAAGAAATGAGAAAGAAGAAAAAGAAGAGAGATTATCCACAAGGAAGAGAAAGTCTTCAATGTAAATGCTATAAGAGGTAAGGGAAAAAATTACTGTACTTAATGATGACTTAGATAAACATGATGCCAATCTTATCAAATTTGCTGAAGACACTACTAACAGTGGTAGCAAATTCAGTGAATGAGAAGGAGTCAGAATTTGTAAAAAAGATTTTGACAAGTTAAAACAAAGGCCCAGATCTGATAAGATGAAATTCTATAGGGATAAATATAAAATCTCATGCCATTTCAAAAAAAAAATCAACCAGACAAGTAACTAAATGAGCCTATTTGCTTAGCCCTGTGCTATTAAACATTTCTATCAGTGACTTAGATTAATGTTTGTATAGCATACTCATTGAATTTGCAGATGATACAGAACTGAGAGAGATAGCTCCCACGCCAAATGACAGTCAATATCCAGAAAGATCATGATGGACCAGAACAATGAGCAGACAAATAAAATTAAATCCAATAGGGAAAAATATAGTCTTACACATGGGTAAAAAAATCAACTTCAAAAGTACAAGGTGGAAGAAGTTGGCTTAAGAAGCAGCTTATTTGAAAAAATATCTGAGGATTTTACTGGATTACAAGCTCAATATGAATCAATAATGTGATTTGACTAGGAAAAAAAAATCAATGACATCTTGGGCCTTCATTAAAAGAGTCATACTGTAAGTGTTTAAGGAAATGATAGCCCTGTTGTAGTTTTTCTTGGTTAGATAGACTACATCCAAGACAATCTGTTCATTTTGAGGTCCTACAAATTTATGTAGATATTGACAAACTAGAGAATTCCCACAGGACGAACAAGCACAGAATAGTGAAGGACTTTAAATACATGCCTCATGAAGATTGGCTAAAGGCTTTGAAGACATTAAACATAGAGCAGGCAGACACATGGGAGATACAATAGCTGTCTTCAGACTTTAACAGTAGTCAACTAATGATTTGTCCTGATTTTTCCCAGATTGCAGAACTACAAATAATGGGAAGAAGTTACAAAGAGACAAGTTTGGGTTTAATGTTAACCAAATCTTCCAAGTCATTAAAACAATCCAAAAGTGGAATGGGCCATTTCCAACTGAAATTTTTTTGGTTCAATTATTTGGAGCAAGACATTGGGGAACTTTGAGAGACCAATATCAGTGAAGTGACAATGACAAAGGTCAAACTTCAAGTAAATGGTAAGGAAGTGGATACATTAAATATAAGATTGTTTTTTGTTTTGTTTTGCTTTAAGACTTAGGAGATTTTAATATGGGTTTAAGCACATGGGAACTACCCAATGGAGGAGAGATTGATGATATGTCAGAGAGATGTCTACTGGGGCAAGATCTTAAAAGTGGTGAAAAGGAATAGGATCAAGGGGTTCAGTAAAGGGATTAGCATTAGTGAAGAGTAGGAATATCTTTTCCTCTGAGAGAGAAGGGAAGGAGTGCAGAATACTTGATGATATTTTGAATATTTAAATAAAAATGGTTGAAAAGACAAGGTATGAGAAGACTTTCATATTCATTTGATGAAGTGGGAAGTCCTTGATTGTGATACATTCCATATATTTTCCCTTTTTTTATGAATTGATTGGTTTGGTTGAATTTTCTCCTCTTTTTTCTTTTCTATTTAATTTTTTTAATATTATTTGCTATGTAACATGGCTCTGTGGGAGGGGAAAGAAGGATAGTGGGGAAAATTATGGTGATATGAAAATAAATTAATCAAAACTATTTTTAAATGAAGTTTTAAAAATAGAATGTCAGAAGAAACTGGGCAAACCTGTAATTCCTGATCCTTGGAAAGTCTGAGGCTAATGGAGTCCTGAAATGAAATAGGCTCTGCCCATTAAGTATTTAACTAACTCCAGCACCTACAGAATGAGACCCAAAGAGCAGAAGTCAACTAGGCCACTTAAGGTAGTTAGTGGAGAGGGGGGTAGAGTGCTAAGCCTCAGGTCAGGAAAATCCAAGTTCAAATGTAGCCTCAAAAATGTGCTGGCTATATAATTAATCCTGGACAAATCACTTAACTTCTGTATACCTCAGTTTCCTTATTTGCAACATGGAAATAATAACAGCTACATCCTAGGGTTGTTATGAGGATCAAATAAGATATTTGGAAATCATTTAGCACAGACATAATAGGTACTTAATAAATGCTTGTTGTTTTCCCTTCACCTAAGCAAGCAAATTGAGCAAGGATGGAAACAGAACAAGTGTCACTGACTGGTGACTTTGGCTCTTGTATCAATTAGCAGCAAGACTGGATCCATGAATAACCCCTATAATTAATTCCAGCATAGTGAAATAGAGAGATGCAGCCTCCAAAAAAGGGGAAGCTAAACTTCTCTCTATATCTGACACTCTCTGTCCCTTTCTCTCTCTTTCTCTCCCTTTTCTTTCAGTTCTCCTCTCCACCCCACTAATTCCTTTACCCTCCTCTTCCTCTACTTCCTCTCCAGCTTCTTATTTCCCTTCAGCCTTCTTCATTCTCTCTCCCTTGTCTCACCTCCATAATAGATCATGAATAAGGATAATAAAATATAACTTTTGCATGTGAACTAAACAACAGTATCTACAGTGATAGAGGCAGGTTTTAGGGAAATTATTGAGGTCCAATAGCTTGGATGGGTAAAACTGGACCATCACAAGGCATTCAAACTGTATAATAGGCAATAATGAACTTTTACAAGATTATCAATACTGAAGTGACATTATGAAAATGGTTCAGGGAGACCAGAGGGGAAAGATACCAGAAGCAGGAAGATTTGTTAGGCTATTGCTGCAATTATCTAAGTATGAAAATACAAATTCTTCAGCAATTTTTAATCTGCTATTAGAAAGAGAAACCTGTCAACTGAAATATGTAGCAATTAGAATTGTATTTAAATGCTGAAGTATTTTCAATGGGTTACTCAGAGTTCTTTAAAAGTGTAATGCCTCCAAACCTTTGGTCTCTTTTGTTTCCTGATGTCAGTGTCATAATGTCCAAAGAATTGTTCTTCCATCTTCTCCTATGCTCACCTTTGTATCAATGTCACTAAGAACTAAAATATTTGATGTCTATTAAGGTGTTTGTTTTGGAAGAGTTTCTCAAGTTAATTTTAGAATTCCTCTACTTCATAATGCTCAAATCCATGCTCTGTGATCCAGGGACAATGATCTCCTTGCTGTCACTTGTTTGGAAACAGTTATATCCCAACTATAGGCACTTCCTCTGACATTCCTCAATAGTTTGAATTTTCTCCCTTTTCTTATCTGTCTGGCTTTTTCTGGACTCTTTCAGTTCCACTTTATCCTGTATATCTAGTTTGTATTAGTTATTTGCATGATATCTCTCCTATTAATTAAATTATAAGTTCCTTGAGAGCAGAGGCTATTAAAAATTCTTTGTATCCCCAGCACTGAACAAAGTGCCTGGCCTGGAACTTAGTAAAAAATTAGTAAATGTTCATTGATATCTTCATGTAAGTCATTTTGTTTATGCCCAATACTAACAATGAAATTTGAGAATAGTGAAGTGCCCAGTGAAATGATATTTCTAAGTGATCGAGTTCACTAAACAAATAAGCATCAAAAAAAATCCTCCTTTATTTCCCCCTGCAAGGAAAATTTGTCATTGATTGGCATTCCTTCCAGCTACAATTTCTCATTTTTTTGCTCCATTTGTAATGAGAATGTCAATATTTTTATGATTCTGTCCCTCTGTTCTTATCTAATGTTCAAGGCAAGGGGCCCGTGGAGTCCCATAGCTAGGCTGGTGGCAAATGAAGAGTCAATAAAGGTTGCTGCCTTCTGTCTCTGGACAGAAATCTCACATTTGGATTATCGATAATTACATCACTGTTTATAGGTGACCTCAAACTTCTAATTCTTTGTTCCTTTTGTGCATCGCCATCCCCATATCGTCTCTATGACTGTAAATGCAGAAGGGAGTTCCTCAGGACTGAGGCGAACTTTGTAGTTTTCTTTATTTCATGGATTGCCACAGTCAAAGGATAGGTAAACCTAAAAAGATGACCTATTCTGTTTAATTAATTAATTAATGTTTAGCTTAACTAGTCCCAGAAAGCAGCCATTCTTTTACTGAGATCATACTTGAAGTCATCTGTAGCTTTGTACATGTATTATTGTATATAAATATATATGCGCATATATATGTGTATTACCTTATCTGATTGTATTCTATTATCATTCCTTTTCAGTCTCTATCTTGCTACACTAAACCCTATTTTTCATTGTCACTTTGACTTCTGGTCTTTAACTCTCAGTTCTTTTGAAGGTCATTATATTCCTGCTTTTACTACAGTTTCCTCCTTTCTCCATCTTGACTCTTTAGGGAATGAGTGAACTCTACTGTGTCCTCTTCTCTCGAGTTCCTTATCCTCATATATCTTGGATTGTGCCAGAACAAGCCTTGGGTATCTCTCACCATTTTTTCTTTTGTCTCTACATATGCACTGCTAAATGAAAGTTAAAAGAATTAGAAACCATGATGACTGGATCTTCTACATTTTTTTTTATACAAACTGTGAGGGACTCAACTCATTGCTGCATAGCAATCCTTTTATATCTCCCCATAATCACCCACACCATAGTAGTTTTTCCAATTATTTTCATCCCTTCTCAAAATATCCTAAGCTCACCATATCCTTACCTTCTCAGCTGAGAACCTTTCCTCATATATTATTGGGAAGAAAATGAATCTCTTCCCTATGAATGAGAGCTCTCTCTTCTCCCTTCCTCCTTATCTCACACCACTCAGACACCTTCTGCCACTATATCTTCCCACACCTCAGCCTCAGGGGAAGAAGCAGCCTTTCTCCTTGCCAAAGCAAATCCCTTAACATGTCCAGGCGATGTCATTCCATTCCAATTTCTCCTTCCAATATATTGCTCCCTCTATAGTCCTCACTCTGACTTAACTGTAATCTCTCCCTGTCTACTGGATGCTTCTAAAGACTGTTTACAAACATTCTCATACTCCCAACATGCCTTGAAAATCTTTATTTAATCCATTGATCCCTACTAATTATCATGTCATTTCTTCACTGTCTTTTGTGGCTTGCTTCCTTGAGAAGGACATCTACAATAAATGCCTCCATTTCTTTTCTTCTGACTCTGTTAGTATGGCTTCCACCTTCATCATTCATCAGAACCTGCTCTCCCAAAAGTTACCAACAACTTCTCAGTTGCCAAATCTAAAGGGCCTTTTTACATTCTTCATCTTGTTTGAGTCTTGTCAGCCTGTGTCACTGTCAATAATCCTTTACTCCTTGACATTCTCTTTTCTCCAAGTTTTGTGATGTTTATCTCATCTAGAGCTTGTCCTAAGTTTTTTACCTTTTCTGCTCAGTCTCCTTTGCTGGATCTTTATCAATGTCATGCCTACTAAACATGAGTCTCTGTAAAGATTATTTTCTCTACCCTCTTCTTCCATACTTTTTACTTTGGCATCTCATAAGCTTCCATGGATTCAATGATCATCACTATATTGATGATTCTCATATATACTTATCCAAACTTAACATCTTTGCTGACCTTCAGTCTCATATCTCAAGCTGACTTTTGAACCTCTTAAACCGAATGTCTTTTAGATATCTTAAATTAAACTTGTCTAAAACTGAACTCGTTCTCTTTAGTCCTTAAACTCAACCCCTTCTAAAATGTCCTGTTACTATTGAGGGTACCATCATTGTTTCCTAGCCTACAAACTTAAGTGTCATCTTAAACTCCTCACTGTCTCATACTCTATAATAGCAATCCTGTCATTAAGGCCCTTGATTTCACTTTTGTAAAATCTCTTGAATATCCCATCTTCTCTTTTCCTTTCTTATCTCCACCACTCTGATATAAGCAGGCTTTCAACACATCATGCTAAGATGACTGAAATAATTTTCTGGTTGGTCTCTGCCACAGTTCTCTTCCCACTTTAGCCTATTCTCTACTCAGCTATCAAAATAAAGCAAAAGAAATAATCTAGCTATAAAATAAGGCAAGCTTCTTACCATATCATGCCTCGATTCAATAGATTCCTGTGTTCTTTATTATCTCCAGGATCAAAAATAAAATTTACTCTTTGGCATTCAATCTACCACACCCTTCATTGCCCCAGCTTTCTGTGCTGGAAAAACACAGTCCACTTCCTAATTCCAGACATTTCCAGTTTATTGAATTTTTATTTCATTGTTGTCATTTGATTCAATTTAAATACAAATGAAATTTCATTTCATTACTGTCCACCATGCATAGAATGTTCTCTATCCTCATCTCAGCTTCCCTTGCTTACTTCAAGTCCTATCCAATATCCCACCTTCTACTGGGAGCTTTCCCTATTCCTCCTTAATTATAACTCATTTCTTCTATTGATTATTTATCCTGTATATAGCTTGTTAGTTGCATATTTTCTCTAACATAAGATGGTGAGCTCCTTGAGAACAGGGACTATCTTCTACCCTTCTTTGTATCCCTTGTACTTAGCACAGTAGGTGCTTAATAAATGTTTTCTGACTAGCCAACTCACTGATTAATATGCTATTGGAATCTGGAAACAGTCTGGAAACATTTTTCTTAAAATATTCCATGTCTTAGCAATAGATTTAAAACATGAAGTCTGGCAGGAAGTACCTTTCAGTGAATAACTCCTCATACATTTTAATAGATTAATATCAATATTCTTTTTGTTCTAAATCAGAAATTTATTAGAAATTCTTTCAATGCTCTGCCATAAAACAAAGTTAGTAAACAAGTGTGTCAGAGGGAAGACTTTAGCAACCTGAATATCTATTGTCAGGATCTAGTTTAAAGTTATGTTAATTTTGCTGAGCTTAAATTATTCATTCACTCACTTCTGTCTTGAAGGGAGGGTTTGCAACACTCATTTGCTGATTCACTTATTAAATCCAGCTCTCAACTCTCATTAAGCAATATGACATTGTCACCTGTGTAGAAATGCATTAGCTAGCTACTAGTTGAAGTAGTTGAGTCAATGGCTGGGGAAGAGAACAGAAAGACCTTTTTGGATTATCCTTAATTACATGTTTTCATTTGGTTTTTCCTTTAGTAACTCCTGAAATAAGTCAATTGTTTCTTCTTGGCTATAGGTTTTATAAATTATTGTGTAAATTTGCCTTTCCAATTAAAAGAAATAAAATTGTAAATTGTGAGGAAATAATAGCAGATACATAATAAATTCCAACAAAAATAAAACACTTCTTTTGTACTCTTTATCTTCTACATATGATGACCTCTAGATAATAAAAATGATGATGAAGATAATGATGATGATTATGGAAAGTTATCTCTCAGGAGCCTGATCTATTCTGATTTTGCAATAAAATTGTAGTAATTGTAATTAAATTTCAATTAAAGCAAAATATCCTTTTCCTCTTTAACTTCTACTTTTAATCAACTCTAGAAAATAACAATGATGATAATGATGGAAGGTTAACCATAAAGAGCCTGATTAATTGATCAATTCAGATTATGCAATGAAGTTGTGGAAATTGTACAACATATCAATGTAGGCTACAAAAAAAATTATCATCTACTAGATAAGTGATGGGCAACCTTTTGAGCTTGGTGTGTTCAAAATTCACCAAAAAATATAATTTGAGTGGTGTGTCACTTTGAGAAAAAAAAAACATAATTTTGCAATATTTATAGTTTAAATAACAAAAATGTATAATTGTAATATGTAACTGTATTTAATAAACCAAAAGCTAATTATTTAACTTTCCTGCTTGGTGACAGTTGTTTTGGCCTACAGACCTCCAGCACACAGTGTCTACACCACACTACATCAAATGTTTCATCCTTGGCATGCTTCTCTGTATGCGGCCGTATGAGGCCACATGTCATCGAAAATGGCTATGCGTGTTAATGCTGACAAATGTGTCATAGGTTTGTCATCATGGTACTAGATGCTTAGCAAACCTTGACCAGAAAAATAAATTTAAAAAAAAAACTTTATCAGGTGGCTGGCATAATATGCATTGAGTTATTATTATTTATAAAGAGACCACCAGTTTCCATGTTACAAACACAAACCCCACAAATATACCTGAGAATAGAGCAAATTAACTATACTCAAAGGGGGGGGGGCATCATTATAGGCATAATTGTCTTGGGTTTAATACTAACTCATAAAAATTAAAAAATAATATTTTAATAGATGTCACCATAAAGAATACTGAACATCTCTAAACCATATAGAATGGAAAACTTCCAATATATAAAGTCATGGTAGATGAAATTAAAAGCCGTGGAACAGGTTGAGGTCCCTATCATCCCTGTCTTACTGTCTGCTACTGGAATTGGTCTCAAGATGTTTTCTATGAGCTTCTAAAAGAAGACCTTTCATCCCAATATTCTTTTTTCAATTTTAATAACCAATCCTTTTCTCTACTTATTGTATAATATAATGAATATATCAGAATAAGATCATGATAGCAATTTGCCTTTAGTTCAGTTCTACATGTGCTCCATAAAAAAAAAGAATGAGATAATAGTGATAATAATCATCATAACCAGTATTATAGCTCTATAAACTTTGGACCATGTTTTATACATGAAATTTTGCTTAAGCCTCATAACTTTGTGAAGTAATTATCTTAATTTTACAGTTGAGAAAATTGAGACTCAGAGGTTAAATTGGCTTGCTTGTACTTACACATTTAGTAAATGTCAGTGGCAGTATTTTAAACAGTTATGCCTGATACTAAGCCCAGAATACTATATACTAAGTTATGATCTTCTCTTAAAGTTCAATTCTGCTTCATTTTAAAACATTTTGTTCATTTCAGTGCCATATTTTCCTGGTGGTTCCCAATTGAATAGTCACATTTTGTTATAATTCAAATAGTTACTAGATAAGATAATGGCTGTTTAGAACATTCCAACCCATTTGGGAAAGAACTGATCCTGTTTAAAATCTACTAGGCTTCACGTGTCTATTATCATTATATTGTCTTGGAACTGAGAATCATGTGATGGGAATACTGGGAAGAAATATAAAAATCTATGTTCCAACTCTTGTACTCCTTGACTGTATAATCTTGGACTCTTTGACAAGTACCTGCCACACCTAGGTCAATCATGTTCTAAAATACCATAGCATTGATGCACAAATTATTATAACAGTCAAATAGAAAACAAAGCAAATGTGAGTCATATCAAGATGGAGCATGAGAGCCTGAAGCATTTCATCAATGTCAGAAAAGTTACAAGTCACATAAACTACTCATCTTCTTTACATCTGAATGCATGGCTTCCTTCCATTAATGTCCCAGTGAGATCTCTGCCACAGGATTAATTCTAAGGATGCATTTAGCTTCCTATAGTAATAAGTCTTATTCTATATTTTATAGTTAATATGAACCAATGAATTATATTTTATCAGGCTGTCATTTGGATGTGTTATACTATGGTTTTTGTTATGAATGTTATTTGCCTAAGACACAGGGAAAGTATTAGGGCCAGTAGCATATGCTTTCAACTGACGATTTTCATTGTACTCTGCAAGTTTTACAGAAACTACTCTGCATGAGAGTTCAAGGCAATGGATTGCTGATTTTGCAATACATCCAGCACTGTGTCTTTGGATATAGAAGACCTGACCAAATATAACATCAGGAGTATTTGTGTTCATTAATATCTTGATCTACAATATATTTTCTGGTGATCAATAATGAAGGGTTGGGCTTTCCAGTAACTTTGTATTTATTGTTTTAGATACTCTACTCATAGACATGTAAGGCTAGTTACATTACAGTTTGGGGATAATGAAAGCTTCTCACAGACAAATCCATTCAGGAAGAATATTAATTTACCTGTCTGGCTATGTAGTCCAAGTTTTTTTTTTTATTTTAACTGCTGTAAGTTTTAGGCTTTTTTTTCCAACTCTGTTCAAGGAAACAAGTCAAATGTGAGTCATATCAAGATGGTGCGTGAAAACCCAGAACATTGCATTAATGTCAGAAAAGTTACAACTAAATACTCAAATCCTAGGCATAGAGATCTATACAATAACCATTCTCTGAAAAAGGATGCTTTGTCTCTCGTGTTTAACAGTCCTGGTGGTAGTCTTTTCCACCTATGCATAAAGGTTGACTAGGAGAACACTACTGAATTCAAGGATATTTCATTAACAAAAAGCCAAGTTCTTTGTGATTTTGTAGAAGATTTCATTGAACTCTGTGGTTTTTTGGCTACCATTTTCAGTATTACAGTAAGCTGAGGAGGGACTGCATAAATGAATGATAAATACTTAAAGATGATGATGATGATAATGATGGTGATGATTCGTCATTCCATTGCTGAGAAAAAATAATTAAATTCATTTGATATTTATTGTGATCACTATATAGGAGGTGTTGTACAAATTAGGCATATCCCTATGAATTCAAAGATGAAAACATAATAGTACTAGCCCTCAAGAAATTTATATTCTATTGGGCATGTACACAGGTAAGTAAATAAAATGAAATTTCAGGAGGTAGAAAGCATTAACAACTAAAGGAAATCAAGACACACTTCACCCCTGAGCTGACATTTAAAACAGGGCAGGGATAATAAGAGACAGGGTGAGTAAGAAATGCATTCTAGGATTCTAGTATAACTAAGACAAAGCCACAAAGAATGGATGTATAATTTTGAGTTGAGAAAACAAATAGGTTAGAATATAGTCAAAAGGTCAATAAACATTTTAAGTGCTAGAAAAGGAAATGGCGAATAACTCCAGTATCTTTACCAAGATGGGGTCACAAAGAACAAGACACTACTAAACAACAAAACATATGCCAGGCACTGGGGAGATATTGAAAAGGAAAAGCCATTTCCTATTTTCAAGGAGCTCACAGTCTAATGGGGAAGAAAAAATATAAACAACTATGGACAAACAAGATCTAGCCAGTGTAAATTGGTGATTATCAGTAAAAGTAAGGTACTAAGATTAAAAAGTCCTGGGAAAGCCTTTTTTCAGAATGTGAAATTTCATCTCAGACTAGATTGAAGCCTGTGAAGCTGGAAGGTAGAGAAAAAAAGAGAAAATTTCAGGCATGAGGGACACTCGGTGAAAATGTTCAGACTCAGAAGGAATATCTTATATAAGAAACAATAAGGAAATAAGCGATATTGAATCAAAGATATCTTAGGAAGAGGGAAGAGGGAGAAAAGTGTAGGAGTACTGAAAATATAGGGGGGCTACATAGAATTTTATCTTTGATCCTGAAGATGATAGGAAGCCATTAAAATTTATCATACAGAGGTGACATAGTGAGATCTATGCCATAAGAAAATCACCTTGACAGCTAAGTGAAGGATGGACTATAGTGGGAAGAGATTTTGGGCTGAGAAAGTGACCAGAAGGCTATTATAGTACTGTGGGTATAAAATGATGAATGCCTGTACCATGAGGGTGACAGTATCAGAAGACAGAGGAGGTATATGTGAGAAAAGTTTAGAAGATAATATCAGAGAACTTGGCAAAAGATTGAATGTAGAGGATGAGGTGAGCAAGAGTAAGGAGAAACAGATGATATATACAGGTTGTAAATCTGGACAACTGGAATGACAGTTGTACCCTCAAAGGTAACAGGAGAGTTAGGCAGTGGGGAGAGTTTTAGGGGGAAATACATAATACAAAGTCTGAATTAAGTAGAATTTTGAAGAGTAATTTGGTTAAATGTCTTACTATTTTCCTATAAACATTGAAATGTTTGAATAAATAAGTGCCATTATCAGACTTATGTCATATAAATATTCATTTGGCAGCTGTATAGAGCTTGGATTTGAGAAGGAAGAAACTAGAGAGACCAGCTGACTATGGACATAATGTATGAAAAAAATTTTTAAAGTAGTGAGGACCTGAGATATGGTAGTGGCTAAGAGCAGAAAGAATGAGACAAATTTAAGGTATGTTATAGAAGCAGAATTGACAATAGTCCTGGAAATAATTGGCTAAAGGATTTCCCCATTCCCAATTTGGAACTGCAATGGGCAATAAGTACTTGACCTAGATTCAGTTCCCACGTGTTGTACTTATTAATAATTGCTAGTAATAATAACTACTATTTATCCAGCATATGCTAAGTGCTAGACATTGTGCTAAGCACTTTGCAATTATTATCTCATTTGATCTTCATAATAACCCTAGGAGGTAGATGCTATAATTCTCACTTGATAGATGAAGTAACTGAGGCAAACAAGTTAAGTGACTTGCCGAGGGTCACACAATTAGTAAATGTCTGAGATAGGATTTGAATTCAGTTTCTGCTGACATCAAGAAGACCTACTAGATATATATTGATGAGTAGTAAGTCATTCAACCTCTCTGAAACTCAGTTCCCTCATATATAAAATGGGGATGATATTTAGAACTCAATTCATCAAATATTTATTTTAATAATATTTGTTTTTCCCCAATTACACAAAAGAACAACTTCTAACATTCTTTTAAAAGATATTAAGTTCCAAATTCTCTTCTTCTTTCCAACCCTTTTCTCCTCTCTGCCTCCCCTCCTTCCCACTTCCTGAGATGGTAAGCAATCTAATAAAGATTTGACATGAGCAATCATGTAAAACATGTTTCCATATGAATCATTTTGTGGATGAGATCTCAAAAAGAAGAAATCAAAACAATCTGATACTGGCTAAGAAATATTGTAGAGGACCAATGGAATAAATTAGCATTCAACACAGGATGGTAAACAATCACAGTAATTTTGTATTTGAGAAGCCCAGGGACCCAAGATTTTGGAAGAACTCAATGTTTGACAAAAACTACTGGGAAAACTGGAAAACAGTGAGTCAGAAATTATGCATAGACCAATAGTTCAAGCCATATGCCAAAATAAAGTCAAAATGGATATGCAGTTTAGAAATAAAGGATGAGACAATTAACAAATTAGAAAAACATAAAGTAGTTTACTTGTTATACCTGTAGGTAAGAAAAATTAGACCAAAACAGGACATAGAGAACATTATGAGATGTAAAATATATAACTGGCTACATTAAATTAAAAAGAGGTAGCACAAACAAAATCAATGCAGCCTAAAGTAAAAGTCAAATAAAAACCTGGGGGAAAATCTTTATAGCAAGTCTCTCTGACAAAGGCCTTATTTCTCAAATAGATAGAGAACTGAGTAAAATTTACAAGAGTACAAAGTATTCCTCCATTGACAAAAATTATGCATACGCAAAGCCATATGATAAAAGGCTCCAAATCATTATTCATTAGAGAAAAGCAAACTAAAACAATTCTTAGGTACTGTAGGTACTGCCTCCCAGCCACCAGGCTTGCTAAAATAACAACAAAAAAAAAAAAAAAAAAAGGAAAATGATAAGTGTTGGAGGAGATGTGGAAAAATTGGGACACTAATACATTATTGATGGAGCTGTGAACTGATCCACCTACTCTAGAGAGCAATCTGGAAATATGCCCAAAAGAACATAAAACTGTGCATAAACTTTGTGCCAGCAATAATGCTACTACCTGTGTATCCCAAGGTGATTAAAGACAGGAGAGAATAACCTATTTGTACAAAAATATTCATAGAAGCTCTATTTGTGGTGGCAAAGAACTGGAAAGCAAAGGGATGCCCATCAACTGATGAATGACTAAACAAGTTATGGTGTATTTGTGTAATGGAATGCTTTTTGTGCCATAAGAAATGACAAATAAGATGATCACAAAAAATAATCTAGAAAGACTAATATGAAATGATGCAAAATGAAGTAAGGAAAACCAGGAGAACGTTATACACTGTAACAATAATAACATATGATACTCAACTATAAATGGCAATTATTATTAACTAATCAAAAATGAAGACCATTCCAAGGGACTCATGATTTAAAAGAATATCTACTATCATCAATTTATTTCGTTTTAATTTTTCCCTTGATATGGTAATGGTTTAACATAGGACTTAAGGGGGACTCACTCCAATGGTTCTGAATTCAGAGGCCCAATGTTCAAAGATCACCCACTTGTGATATTTACTACTTGTATGACCTAGGGCAAGTCTTTCATCTACATTCGGCCTCATTTTCTTCATCCACAAAATGAGAGGATTGTATAACATGATAGATGAAGATCCACTTGGCTCTAATTCTATAGTTTTATTATCTCAATTTCTTCATTTTAAAAAATGAGAATAAAAGCTTACATCTTCCTTACACATGAATTAAAAGGAATAATGAGACCTAGAAGAGATTTTGAAGTTACAAATTTAAATAATTCGACAGTCCAAAGAATAACAGGCCACTAGCATATTTGCTTCTTGGTAAGGAATAGTCTACTTTTCGTCATCTCCTTTTTGAATGCTGACAAATAGCAGTTTGACAGAGTTATTGCTCACATATGAAAATAAATTAATTTTTTGATTCATTTTAGTGAGAAAAAGACCACAAAAATCTTCCCTTCCTCTCTCTTTTTTCCATGGACTTTAGGAGTTATATCTTTCATCCTTAGTCTCATTCATGGAAGAAAATGGCCAAGTTGAGCACCTATTCCTCAGGGCAGCTAGGTGCACAGTGGTTAGAGCACCAGACCTGGAGTCAGGAGGACCTGGGTTCAGGTTTGGTCTCAGAAACTTCCTGTCTGTGTGACCCTGGGCAAGACTCTTTTGTCTCAGAATTGATACTTAGAATCAAGCATTAAAACAAATTCTTTTTTTAAGTTTTTATTTTGAATATTTTCCCATAGTTACATATTTCATGTTCTCTGCCTCTCCCCCAAACTTCCCTAATCCCCCTTAGCCGACGCACAGTTCCACTGGGTTCATTAAAATCAATTCTAAGAGAGAACGTAAAAGTATTTTTAAAAAATAACCTATTCCCTAAATTGTGATGAAGAGTTTTTTGTTTGTTTTTGTTGCTATTTGAAGACTTAGAGTGGTTTGATGGAAGAAGTTTGATTTCTCTCTTGTTTCATTCCTAGGCAAGATAAGTAGGGATTATACTCACATTATAATTCCAGAGAACAATAATCTCTAGTCTCTTTCTGAATTTATGATAAACCCTAGAACTTAGAGAAATTGAAATTTTAAAGGAAGTTTGCCTGGAAAAAAAAAAAAAAAGACCATCACTGCCTGGTAAAGTGCTACAAGTCAGTTAGCTGAAAGCTTCTAAAAGGGATTACACTGTTATCAAATTAAGCTATTGACCTCCCACAGAGTGGGATGCAAATTATTCTGTGATTTTGCAAGGTATTTATTAAAATGCAGTAATACATCTCTTTTCTTCACTTCTCAGTTCAGAAAACATATCTATCAGTTCATGTATTTTCAAGAAATCTCGTTTTCTTTCACATTAGGGTGTCAGACTATGTGAGGAGATCTTAGCTCTAAGGAAAGAAACTACAAGGTTCACAAAAGATGTATATTAAGACCAGATATCATTTGAAATGAAATTGTGGTTTTTGGTAAATGATTATTTTAAACTTATTCTTATCTCTTTGGAATTCAGAAAAAAACGCAATATGCAATTTATCTTGTAGTTATTTTACTGATTTTCAAATGAGAAAGATATGTATTCAAATTCCATTTCTGACACATAATGGCAATGTTACTCTTAGTAAAACACTTCTCATTCTCTACATAACTCTCTAAAGATTATATTTTGCCGGTCAAAGGAGGTTCCACAGGTGTCTATCCTAAGATTAATTAAATTGCTAATTTGGAACAAAATAAAAAAAAAGTTTCTGACCTGGAAAACATCCGAATATCTGGAAAACTCATCAGCTTCCACTTGAAACTGATTTGAATATGTTGCTTGGAATTTATTTAGCTATGTTCCACAGAAGTGTTGCTTTTTCAAAGAACAAAAACCTCAAGGATGAAATGAGGTGAAAGGTAATATGACATCATAAAGAGAGCATCAATATTGGGATCAGAAAGACCTGTGTTCAGGTCCTCACTTATTTGGTAACTGCTTAACACTTGACAATTCACATTTTGTCTCTTAGGTTCATTTTCTTCCTCTGTAACAATGAATCCCAAAGTGGGCGCTACTGCCCTCTAGTGGGTGCTGCAGTGATCCAGGGAGGTGGTGATGGCCACACATTTTTTGCATTACATTCTATTCTGAGTTCAATGAATAGTTTCATAATTTCCAGGGGACTAAGTAATATTTTTTTTCTGGAAAGGGGGCTGTAAGCCAATAAGTTTGGGAACCACTGCTTTATAAGATAAGTTCATCTATTTCCTAAAGTGATATAATGAGATAATGGCTAAATATTTTTTAAACCTTATTAAGTACTATGTGAGTTATTACATAACATAAAATTTCCTTATGTATACTCATGCATTTTTTCTAAACCTTCTTCAAACCCAAACAATTTTTAAAAAGCCAAGTTTTATTCAGAAATTTTAAAGAAATACTTAAGAATTTACAAGGTCATAGGGCAGCGAGGAGGAACAGTGGATAGAACAATGGGCCTGAGTCAGGAAGATTCATCTTCCAGAGTTCAAATTTGGCCTCAGACTGTTATTAGCTGTATGACCCCAGGCAAGTCATTTAGCCTTGTTTGCCTTAGTACCTCATCTATACAATAAGCTGAAGAAAGAAATGGCAAACCACTCCAGTATTCTTCCCAAGAAAACTCCAAATGGCATCATGAAGAATCAGACGTGACTGTAACAACTACATAACAACAACAAAGGTGGTGCATATAGTTAGTATAAGGGCAGGTAGATAGATTAGTAGAGTGAAAGCCAGGCATGACGATGGAAAGTCCTGGTTTCAAATATGACCTCAGATACTTCCTAGACCTGGGCAATTCACTTAATCCCAATTACCTATCTCTTACTGCTCAGCCTTGGAACTGACATTTAGTATTAATAAAGAGGTGGGTGGGTTAAAAGGTTAAAAAAATAATTTGCAATTTCCTCTAGTATTAAGTGGGCTTATTGAGGGCAAAGCCTATTTTTTCCTTCATTTCTTTCTTTGTATCCCAGTGCTTAGATTAGAGTTTTGAATATGCTAAGCACCTAAGAAATAGTCATTAAATGGAATTTAATTGAATGAATCACATTTAATTTTCACATCATGGCCAAACTACTTTATGATCAAATATACCCAGGCTTCATATACTCAAAACTACTGTTATTATCCTGGACTATATTAATGAGATTCTTTAAGAAATCCTCAGACCCAGTTTTTCCCAACAAAATATTAACACTATTTATTGATAAAAGAAATTGTCTATTTCATTCATTTTCTTGGAAGCCCAAATAAGGTTTAATTTATTCTTATCAAGTGCCAAGTGTCAAGTTCAAGTTGAACTCATTCCAAGTCCAAAAGTCTAATTGATGTCAGTAAACTTCCCAGCCCAAGGAGTCCCAGTTCAGTTCTTGATTGCTTTGTTTGCATTTCAGGTACAGGGTTAGTGCCATATGGTATCCTTGGGGTAGTGTTTTGGTTACAAGTGCATGTGTATGTCTGCTTTTAATACAGTAAACATCCTTCAATTGCAAAGCAAACAAAGAAAAGGAAATCCAGTCTTTGCCCAGAACCACTACAAGCTACCAACTGCTGTGTGTTATTAAAGTTACATAAAGCTTTAGACAAATACTAGTTTCTGTCCAACAGATGCATTGCTGAACCAAAAATTCTTGATTTCCCCCATGACATCCTGCTTTCTTTTCACCAACAAATGGCTGGACATTTATAATTAATGTACTGATCCTATATTTCTAATAAAAAATTTAAGACATTTTACAATAGAGTATTTCATTTAAAAAAAAGGTTTATAGCTGCAAATTCTGTAGCAAATTGTCTTTGACATGGCCATTGAGATTTTTACAACCAGATGATTTTGCATTTGAAACAGAGACATAATTTTTTGACAGGGGAGGAGTATTATGTTAATTCAAAGTGCTTCATAGTTATTTCCTTTAACATGATTGAAATACTCCATTAATTTAGTTTAGAGCATATTAAATATATACAAAGGCATGGAAAAAAAAACAGTCTTAGCCCTCAAGAAACTACAATCTAGCTGGGGGATACAGCATACATAAATCATGATATACATGTTAGAATGTAATAATTGTGTAAGAGAGGTTAAATAGAAAATGGTTAGATACTGGAAAATGAGGAAGTCATCACATCATAAATTTAGAGCTGAAAGAAACCTTGGATGTCATCAAACCCAACCCCTTCATTTTAGAGATTAGGAAATTAAGACAGATAAAGATTCAATGACTTGTCCAGGGTCACAAAACTAGGAAGTTTCCAAGGCAGGATTTGAACTCAGGTATTCCAAACTTCAGATCTGATGATCCCTTCGCTATTTCACTTAGTTGTCTCAAATCACTCCCAATTCATATCTTAGAGAAGACTTCATAGAGGAAGCAGAATCTCATCTGACTCTTGGAAAAAGAGAAGAATTTCAACAGGCGAAAAAGTGAAGTGAGTTATCTTCAAGCAGAGTGAAAGGTCTGTGGAGATGCATTACATAGGAGAAACTTTAATAATATGGGAAAGTGAGAGTTGCATCATTTTACTGTGAAGCTAAGTGGGTAGAAAAGTATTGGGGTAAAGACTGTAAAAAATATGGATCAATATTTTAGAATATAGGACTAAAGTCTTATTTTATCCTGTGTCAACAGATATGAAGATAGATGGCAAACAGCAGTTGAGGTTTTATCAGATTAAGAAGTAAAGGCTTGCTAAATTAATGAATTAAATAAATGAAAATTTTCAAATTAAGAAAAGTAAAGGTTTGCACAAACAAAGCCAGTGTAATAAAGACTAGAAGGGAAACAGCACACTTGGAAAAAAAACATTTTATAGCAGGTATCTCTGACGAAGGTCTCATTTCTCAAATATATAGAGAACTGAGTCAAATTTATGGGAATACAAGGCATTCCTCAATTAACAAAAGGTTAAAAGATATGAACAGGCAGTTCTCAGATGAAGAAATTAAATCTTTAGTTATATAAAAATGCTATAAATCACTATTAAACAACTCTGAAGTACCCCTTTATGACCATCAGACTGGATAACATGACAAGAAAGGAAAATGATAAATATTAGAGTGAATGTGGGAAAATTGAAACATTAATACACTGTTGGTGTACCTGTGAACTGATCTAACCATTCTGGAGAGCAATTTGTAACCATACCCCAAAATTCATAAATCTGCACATATCCTTTTATCCAGCAATATCACTGCTAAGTCTGTACCCTAAAGAGATAAAAAAATAGAAGATATCTACTTGTATAAAAATACACCACAAAATATTTTTTTGTGACAAAGAATTGGAAACTGAAGAGATATCTATCAATTGGGAAAAGGCTAGACAAGTTGTGGTACATGGTTGTAATGGAATAACCCTAGAAATGATGAACAGGATGATCATAAAAATACTTGCAAAAATTTAAATGAAGTCATGCAAAATGAAGTGAACAAAACCAGGAACACATTGTACACAGTAAAAGCAATAATGTATAATGATCACCTGTGAATGACAACTATTATTAACCATGCAAGAATCCAAGACAATGTCAAAGGACTTAACAGAAAGGCTACTGATGACCATAGAAAGAACTGATGAAATATGAATTCAGCTTAAAGTATACCATCATTTGCTTTATTTCCTTAATGAATTTTTCTATAGAATAAGCAACATATATCTTCTTTCACAACATGATGAACTTGGAAATATGTGTTGCACAATAATATATGTACAACCTATGTTATATTCTCTACCATCTTGGGGAAAGGGAGAGATGGGAGGGAAGAAGAAAACATGGATAGCAAAATGTCTAAAAAACAGAAAATAACTTGTTAAATTGTTATCTACATTTAATCTGGAAATATATGTATATAAATCAAGAAGTAAAGGTAGTCAGTGTAAACTAGAAGTATGGTAGGAAATAAAAGGCATGATAGTTTAAGGAAGTTGCAGAGTAGAATAAAGGTTGCTTTTTTGTTTTGTTTGTTTTTAAGACTAAAAATATCCTGAACATATTTCTTTTTAGAAGGTAATGAACCAGATGAATGCAGACTGAAATTGAGATAGATGATGATGATGATGATGATGATGATGATGATAGAGAGATAGGAGGGAAATAAAAGAGCTATGGGAGAAAGAAATAAAAGAGAGCTGAGAGCTATAAGAGATAAAGAGAGAAGATAAATGAAGGTCCCACTGGAGGAGTTATTAAGTGCATACATCAGTCTTTGTTAAAATATAAGACATTACCATCATCTGAGATTAGAGGAAAAGAAGAGAAGACTCCTGAAGGTAGAAACATTTTTACAGGAGTTTAGTAAAGTTGAAGATATCCTCTATTGTGTCAGTAAAAAGACAAAGCTAAGTCACCTGCTAAGAAAAAGACTTGTAAAGGTGGAAAATTGGGGGGCTGAAGGCAGAAAAGAAAGTTTGGAAAAATTCACAGGTCCTTGTAATTTTCTATAGCAGCTTTCAACTTTGTGGATATAAAAGCAGAACTGGTAGAAATTGAGAAATTAAGGTTAGGTAGGATAGAAGTACTAGAAGCATAAGGGCATACTAAAGAAGAGTGCATACAGACATAGTTAATGCTAAATTCAGTACTACAAAGGGAGGGAAATGAAGTCAGGATAAGAGTGTCAGACTAGAATGACAGAGAAATGCAGATACAGAGATAGTAAAGTGATTGCAGAGGGAGAAGTCTTAGGAGATCAGACAGGGAAATTTTGAATTTTGGATCTTAGAAGAGAAGCAATTTCTGGTGATGATGAGATCTTAAATGTGACCATCTCTGTGGGTAGCTGAAATTGATCAGGGATTCGGGGTGACCAAATTGAAGAAAATTTAAAAAATGAGAGACAAATATATACTTTGCACTATTCCCATTTGATCCAGTTTTCTTGTTTTTATGATCAAAACATCAAATAATTAAAATGGTACATAACTATCAATAAGCACAAGAGAAAGTGTTCTAAAGCTCTAATAATTAGAGAAATGCAAATCAAAACAACTCTGAGGTACCACCTCATACCTAGCAGATTGGCTAAAATGATAGCAGGGAAGAATAATGAATGTTGGAGGGGATGTGGAAAAATTGGGACATTAATGCATTGCTGGTGGAGTTGTGAACTGATCCAACTATTCTGGATGGCAATTTGGAACTATGCCCAAAGAGCGACAAAAGACTTCCTGCCCTTAGATCCAGCCATAGCATTGCTGGGTTTGTACCTCAAAGAGATCATAGATAAACAGACTTGTACAAAAATATTTATAGCTACGCTTTTTGTGGTGGCAAAAAACTGGAAAATGAAGGAATGCCCTTCAATTGGGGAATGGCTTAACAAATTGTGGTATATGCGGGTGATGGAATACTATTGTGCTAAAAGGAATAATAAACTAGAGGAATTCCCTGTGAACTGGAAAGACCTCCAGGAATTGATGCAGAGTGAAAGGAGCAGAGCCAGAAGAACATTGTACACAGAGAGAGATACACTATGGAAAAATCTAATTCAATGGACTTCTGTACTAGCAACAATACAATGACCCAGGACAATTCTGAGGGATTTATGGAAAGGAACACTACCCACATTCAGAGAAAGAACTACAGGAGTGGAAACACAGAAGTAAAACAACTGCTTGAACACATGGGTTGATGCAGGCATGTTTGGGGATGTAGACACTAAATGACCACACCAATACAACTATCAATAATATATAAATAAGTCTTGACTGATCACACATGTTAAAACCAGTGGAAATGCATGTTGGGTATGGGGGGGTGCTAAAGGAGGGGTGAAGGGGAAAGTAAAAACATGAATCATGTAACCATGGAAATTTTTTTTCTAAAACTATAAAATATTTAAATCATTAAAAAAGAAAAAGAAAAAAATAATTTCAGGGTTTGAAAAAATAAAATGGTACATAAATTCATATTGCAAATATATGAACATTATCATTACTTTTCCAGGCAATAGATAGAAAACAAGATCTGCCTTCTTCCAACAGTTTATAACCTAGTAGGGGAGATAAGACTAGCACATGTGAAACAAGAGAAAGCAACATCATTTTTTTGTCTGTGACAAACTATAGATGCTGTTAGATTTTAGAGGAAAAGGAGATGATAAAGGCTAGCGGAGTTAGGGAAGGTCTGTGGATAGAAAGATGTTTTGTTAAAAGGAAATGAAAGCCTCTAATATCTTTATATATCTCTATAGATCTTCCTCTAGATCTTGGTGGATGGATGGTATTTAGATCTCAGAGATAGTTTGAATGGAGGAGGGATCTGATGCCCAAGGCCTAAACTGGCTATAGTTGGTGAGGAAGGAAACACACACTCCTCTCACAACAGTTATGGATGTAATCTATGTCTCTCCTCCCTGACAGGCTTGATTGACTAAGCCTGTCAGTTGCTTCCTTCTAACAGATGCCCAGGTTGGGACCCTTGAGGTTCGATAGATGGTTAACTTCACTAAGCCCAGCCTGAGTTTGGATTAATTGTTGTTAAGGCTATTGATTGGCTATTGGAAACATTGTTATCTGACTGCATATTTATTCTCTCTTTCCCAAGGGCTTTGGTGGACTCAGGAAAGGTATTTGTTGGTAAATCACTGTATTGATACTATTATGGGGAAAGAAAAACAAGGTAATAGATTTGAGGATCTAGGAACCCTACTGCTATTTATTTGGCTACTAAACTAATTGTTGATCAAGTCTGGAGATTGCTAGCCTGGTAGAAACTGGAGGTCTTCACCCTCTCGCTAACTCTGATCTGACCTGGCCACAGCCAAGCCAGAGATTAGGGAAGGCTATTGATGTTGATGTTGATAGATGATCTATATACTCTCTCAGCTCTACTATCAATGATGTTGATTGATCACTAGCTCTCTCTCAGTCAGGTACAGGTTACAGGTTTCAGGCCTACCGCTTCTTCCACCCTTCACCTCCCTCTGTCCCAGTTCTTGCTCCAAGAGAAGCCTGCTCAACTCTGAGCTCCCAACTCTTATTCCTTGGGGGTATTTATAGGATGGAACCAACCGATTTTTGCCCCTGGCTCACTGCACCTGGGAACGTTCTAAATTCTCAACTGCCAGCCCTGTCAGTCAAGGTGGCATCCATTTTATCCCAGATAATGATTTTAACTGTTTGAGTTGAGCTTTAAAGCATGAGTAGGATTTGAATGAGAGCAGAGAATAAGATAAGATGTGATAAGCCAGGGGAACAGCATTAGCAAATATGAGACATGGAATTAAATCTAGAATCCTAATGTAACATGATTTATATAATATGGAGGTTTAAGAATGTGGTGGAAGCATTCACCTGGGCAGTTGGTTGAAACTGTAGCAGGTGTCATGAGGAATAAGGTAGTGGTAAGGAAAACAGGAATTGGAGAGGGTGACCTCTAGAAAGAGAGCAAAACAACAACTGCATACAATTGATAATTCTCTACATATTTGAAGACATCTGTCATGTCCCTTCACCCCTGCCAATTGCCATATTGAATCTTCTCTTTTCTAGACAAAATATCATAGATCATTTAAAAGGTCTTTATATGGTAGTATTTCAAATCACCATTTTTATTCATCTTGTCACACTTTTCTCAACAAGATTGAGTTGTTTTCTCTTTTTAAAAAGTATTGGATACTCAGGACAATTCTGTGGCACTTATGGGAAAGAATGCTATCCACATCTAGAAAAAGAACTGTGGGAGTAGAAATCTGGAAGAAAACATGGGATTTATCACTTGTTTATATGGATAGGAAATTAAGAGTTTTGTTTTTAAAGGATTGCTCTTTTACAAAAATAAATAATATGGAAATGGGTTTGAGTGATTATATGTGTGTGTGTGTGTATATATATATATATATATATATATATATATATATATATATGTGTGTGTGTGTGTGTGTGTGTGTGTGTGTGTGTCTTTAAACCCTTACCTTCTATCTTAGAATAGATACAAGTGTATCAGTTCCAAGGCAGAAGAGCAGTAAGACCTAGGTGATAGGGCATGAAGTGACTTGCCCAAGGTCACACAGCTAGGAAGTATTTAAGGCCAGATTGGAGCCCAGGACCTCCCATCTCCAGGCTTGGCTCTTAATCCACTGAGTCACCAAGTTGTCCCCAGTTTTGTGTTTTAAAAAGAGAGT
>NC_058132.1:623167540-623187789 GCF_016433145.1 Gracilinanus agilis | reverse complement strand
ATATATGTGTGTGTGTGTGTGTGTGTGTGTGTGTGTGTGTGTGTATGTATCCCAGTGGAATTACTTGTCAACTCAGGGAGGAAAGAGGGATGAGAGTAGGGAGAAAACATGAATCATGAAACCATGGGAAAATATTTAAAAGAAAAAGAAAAGAAAAACTAAAATAGGGTATGACCAGAACTGAACACAATTCTTTAACGACGATCTAAGGGCTAGATGCATAGAGTAGAAGTATTATCTCCCTTCCTTTGTATCAGAGATACTTAACTATAGGTTTTGGAATGTGCACACGTGCATGTGTGTGTGTGTGTGCACATTTGTGTATTTTGATAACTGCATTTCAACATAATTGATTTCCTTTATAATACTATGTATTCTATTTTAAAAATTGAAAAAAATTATTCTGAAGAGTTCAAAGTTTTCATTAGAATATGAAAGCGAACTATTGCACATGCACAGAAAAGGTTGAGAAACCCCCAGCCTACACGCCATCTATTTACGGAGTTCATAAACTATGTTGTAGCCACATTGCATCAAAATAAGCATTTTTATGAATTGTATTGAGTTTCTAATAAACTAAAATACTGTTTTTGAAATTAATATTTTGAAATCTATTAAGTCCCATTTTCCTATCCTCTCTGCAGCTGATTTTATTTTAACTTGGTGTTCAAGACTTCACATGTATATCAATTTCATCTAATTACATTATTTTCTATACCCTTTTGCAGTTTGCTAAGATCTTTTTGGATCTCAAGTCTATCATCCAATCAAAGACAGTTCTATAATTTTCAACTATGTATCAACTGAAAATCTGTCAAACACAATATCCACATCATCATCCAACTGATGATAAAAATGTTTAACAAGAGTACCTAGTATTGAAAATATGTAGTATGACATTCAACAAATACTTTCTAGAACATAAACATAGCACCATTTCAGTAGTCCAATTAAAAATTCACCAGATTACTGAAATATGTACTTTACATCTTCTTTCTGGGAAAGTTATGAGGAATGATGAAAAATTTAAAAATATTTGAAGTTATAATTTACAGGCAATTCTATAGATTAAGAAACACAGGTCACTATTTCTTTTTTCTTTCTTGGCCAGTGTCATTTATACTTGACCACTATTTGCTTTATGAATTATAAAAATGCTGCAAGATTTAATGATTCAGAGGAAATTACAAAAATTTTATATTTTACAGATTTTATGCATACTTATACAATAGCAGAGTAATATGGAGATTGGATTGTTGGATTTGAAATCAAAGGACCCAGGTTCAAATCCCACCTCCGGACACATTATTAATTATATCCTTAATTAATAACTGAATCATTATGGAACTCAGTATCTAGGTAAACTGCATGAACTTTAAGGGTCCATCCTGTGTGAAAGCTATGATATTAAAACAACTTAAATTTATAAACTGGAGCATCAGAAAGCACATTCCCCCTACACTGAACCACTGAGTTGTATAGTACATTATTAAAGACACATTATAAATGAGGAAACTGAAACTGAGCAAATAAATGACTTGTTTACAATCACAAAACCACTAAGTGTTGGAGGAAGAATCTGAAACTGTCTCCTAAATCTCAGACTAGAGATCCTTCCTCTACATTCCATTCATGTTGTTCCCATACTTAATCCTACATACTTAAGTCAGTCCATACCTAAAACTACAGCAAGCCTTTTAGAGAGAGTAGTTACACGGTAAAATATTGTACGATGAATGGAAATACTATTTCCTTTACCCCATTTCCTCCCTGGGAGGAGGAAATAATTAAGATTTTAAAGTGTGCAAGGGATTTTACATATATGATCTCATTTGATCCTCACAGCAACCTTGTGACTTATGTGCTATTATCATCTCAATTTTACAGATGAAGAATATGAGGCCCCTAAAAGTTAAGTGACTTCTCCAACAGGGTCACATAGCTGCTAAATATTGGGGAGTATTTCAGACTTGGTCTTCTTGACTACAAGTTTAGTTCTCTTATCTACAACACTCACCAATTGTCTCTAAAATAGACAAAGGGAAAAAGTTCCTGAATTAAAAGCTTCTATCACATTAAATCATCACAGACAATAGAGCATTATGGGAATGCTTGACTGAATAGACATACTATGTCCTCAAACCAACTATTGACCATGTAGATATTCATTTAAATCTGATACCTGGGTTTGATTTTATTGTTTGTCATATTAAAGCCACTAAGACTTGGAAACATATTGCAACGTCAATAATTCTCCATCCCCAACCTCATCTTCATTAACCCCTCCCTATCATCCACTACATACCAGTTATGCTTACTTTTATCTTGCTCAAGGACTACAATGACTGGAAGGGAGAGTGAGTCTGACGATATTGTGCAACTCTGCCTCATTCCCAAGACAAGGCATCATCCCATGTTGTCAATGATACTCTTCAAAAATGAAGGGTAAACAACAACAACCTCTCATCTACTGGGTTTTCCCTATTGCCTTCAAACATGCCAGTCTCCCCCAATCCTCAAAAAAAATTTTTAAATAGTTCAACATTTCATTATACAACAAATTCTTAAGTTCTCAAGTGTCCTCTCTTCCAAAATCCCTTATAATCAATTACTATTTATTCATTTATACTTATTAATTTTATTTTTAGCCTGTATATTCTGACATGAGAGGTCATACCCATCAGTAAAGGTTGAAAGTCTAGAGAGCTGAAGGACAGTCACTGAACTGAGAAGGGGAAAACTTTCAGACTCAAAGTAAACATTGGGTATATAAATGACTATTCTGAATAATGGAATAGCTCAGTTAAAACCAGAAGTATTGAATCAAAGTCTAAATTATACTAGGCTAGAAACTCCTTGAGGGCAGGACTTCAATAACTTTTCTTTTCCTGTACTCCCTAAAGGCAACTGACCTGCAAAAGAAAGTATATACTCCATTAATAATATATTTAAGAACCAATACATGAAGGCCTTGACATATAACTGCCTCCTTAGAATCCAGGCAGACATCTTCTTTGTGGTTCATTGTGACAAATTCTTCTAAAAAGCAGATTGTTTATTTCACCTAACTAGAAATGAGTCTTGTTTCTCCAATATACATATAATGCTTTCTTACTCCCTGAGATTCCCAGGGTATCTTGGCCTGAAGACATTGTACCCTGAGTGACTAACCTCTTTCCACAAATAGCAAAAAGCATTGCTTCCAAGAGGTGTCTGTTAATTGACTGAGCCTCTGCCCTATAAATTCCATTTTTTCCTGGGGCCAATAAAGGAGGGAACAGCAGGATGAGTTCCAATGATTTTTAAAAGGCTGTAATTCAGCTTTATCAAGAAAGCATTCACCTCTCTAGATTGTAGTTTGGGACTACCAGTTTCTGTGCCTTTTAAAAATTTGTCCTCTGAAAGGGCAGGTCTGACCAATTTGCCTCAAAGGATATTACATTTGACCTTTGGAGTGCTCCCTGCTCCCTCTGCTAATCCTACCTAGGAGATTTGTGGATGCTGTTCTCTGTTCTTTTGATGGAAGCCACTAATTTCGTTGTGTTATGTCAAACATTAGAAAAGGTTTCTTTATTTCTATTAATAGAAAAGGCTTTATATGTTTGCTTTGAACTGCTTAACAGCCCCTAGTAGGATTGTGCTTTGTTGTGGCCTTTAGTTTTTGTATTATGTGAAATCGATTGTATCATTTTTCCCCAATCTACACAATATTTTTAAAGAAACCATTTAATTCAGTAATTGTTAGCATGGATACATTTGAAAGAGTGGTTAGATAACTTGTCTTCCTCAAAAGCCAAAAAATAAACAAAGCTGGGTCAACAACATAGAGATAGAAGAGACCTTAAGAGCAGGAGGAAAAAAAAAAAGAACAGATTAAGCATGAAGTCACTGGAAGATGAAAATCTCCATACATCTTGTAGACAATAGCTTATAGCAGCTTTTATACATATTAAGGTTTTGATGGAAATCTGATGATTATATGAGAATGAAAGCAAGTAATGTTATATCTCAGGAAAAGGATCAGGGAAAGAAAGTTCTTTTCCATATAACATATTATTCAATACTCCCTCCCAATTTCCATCTGGCATAACAAAGAAGCAATTTTCTTTAGGAGTTGATCATAAGATCTAGCATCAAGATGGCAGAGTATAAGGAGTAGGGCAGAGTATGAGCAGATTAAGGTGCTGTATTTCAATAGAAAGGGGCATAGGCTGTCTCAAGTGGGCTCCATTTGCCACAGTTGCTATTCTCCAGCCTCTATATAATATCTCTTCTATATAATTGTCTTTTCTATATATCATTTGTTGGATGGAGTGTCTTCTGCACATGATGCCTGTTTTTTTTTTCATGTGGATGGAAAACGATTTGTGCTAATTGTATTAGAGTACAATCAGCCACCCATCTGCCTCTGTAAAACTGTTCTTCCTTCCCTCTTTCCTTGCTTCCTTCTTCCCCTCATTCCTTCCTTCCCTCCATCCCTTTTCCTCCCTCCTTCCCTCCCTCTTTCCCTCTCTCCTTCCTTCCTTCCTTCCTTCCTCCCTGCCTCCCTCCCTTTCTATCTCATTTCTTCCTTCTTAGTTGAACACAAACCTATATCTATCTCATGAACTCAGAACTCATTTATCCTTAGCTACTCAATTCCATTCTATATGGTCAATTTGATTCTCATGCCCTTTTTCCAAGAGGAAACCTCTTGGTTGTAACCTATTCTTGTTCCCCCTTCCAGGAAGGCTCTGAATCCCAGTTCATAACAGAACTTTTCTTCATCAGGGGCTAAGAAGAATGCTAAATTATGTTTTGATCTCATTTTTAATCTCAAAGACAAAACCAGAGATGATTTTCTGCATTCTTCTGAGATGGTGATATGCATGAGTTATGTGTTTAATAGATATCTGATGGGGTGATTCAGCATCGTTGATGATAATGAGGATTGCTATATCTAAGCTTTCAAACATTTGTACAATCAGAGAATTTTGTTCCAGAGCAAGTGCTATATTAAAAATCTAGTGAGGGCTGGATTTATCTGAGAATGACCTTAAGGCAGGCAGGCAGGCAACCAGCTCTGATTAAGTACTTCCTATGTAACAAGCACTATGCTAAGCTTTGGGAGTACAAATATAAGAAATAATAAAAATAGTCCTTGACCTCAAGAAGTATTTTACATTCTAATGGAAGAAGATGACATATAAAAGGGAACTGGAAAGAGAGCATGAGTGTGGTACCTAGCAAGGTAATGGTGTCAAAGTTCAGAGTTAAGAGCACATACTTATTTAAGTCAGGAGACTTGGAAAGTGGATGAATTCTCCTTGATTCCTGATGGTTCTTGTTTCTCAAAGGAAGTGCCATCAGACACTATTCTTCATTTCCCCTCATCCTTTTCTCAGCCAGCTCTGACACTTTGCATCATTCTGCATGGTTTCCAATGGGTGGCACCAGGTCTTTTTCTCATTTGAGGGCAAAAATCTTCTGACGCTAATCTGTCTCTTCCAGTATGTTCAGTCTTTGACATCATGAAGTGAAAAACCATATAGGACACTGATGGTGAATCCCACCCCACCCATCCCCTGAGACCAAGTGCTGTGCCTGCCCCCCCCCAACAGAGACCAAGTGATATGTCCCTCCCCCCACTGAGTTCTGGTTGTACTCCATCTCCCCTTTACTCCACACAGGGGAGGGAGAAAGAGCTCCCATTGGGTTGTTGGGCAGAGGAGCAAGGGATGTGAAAAATGTCATCAGGCATGGGGGAAAGGGGGAGGGGAGCAGCTCTGCTCCAGTACTTCTAACTTTCTAGTAAATGACCTGGTGGGATGCAGGGTAGCGGGGAGAGGGAGGCCATATGTCCACGGAGAGCATTCTACCTGCCATCTTTAGCAACTATGTCATAGGTTCTCCATTACTGATCTAGGATTTTCTCCATCTTACAGGAAACACAGTTCAGGTTGCATGATAGCTTGAGCAATTCAGGAATAGACTTCTGGCTGAATCTATTTGCCTTTGACATTACTTTGAATCACAGAAAAATAAAACAAATAAAACAAACAAAACAAAACAAATATTTTGCTCAGTGAAGTAGATTCTTATATATATTCCATATGCTCCTATCATCCATCTTGAACTTGGAAAAAGGCTTTCTTTCTATGCAAAGAAGTACTTCCCATGTGTTTAGGAAATTTTAAAAAAACTCTCCGAAGCAAAAAATCTTTCTTAAATACTGAATAATGTCTTAGGAAAATGATGGGGCTGATTCAATTCACCATAGTTTCTCAGTTGGGGAAAATTGTGGATTCTCCAAATCCTCTAGGACAGTAATGGGAAAACTTTTTAAAGAAGGTGCCAAAGGAAAGGAAATGCTCATCTGTCAGTCTGTTTCTAAAGCAATTCTTTGAAAGTTATATTGTATTGTATTCTACTCATTGTATTTGTTAGATTAGGAATAATGTTTCATAGATCTGGCCCATGGGCCATAGTTTGCCCATCACTGCTCTAGGATATATTTTTTCAAAGGAATGAAGGAAAGGCAATAAATGCTCCCTTATAATTCCTACATATCTTTGATAAAATTATGATTAAAACCTCTGGAGATAGTATCTCAATTTACAATTATTTATTAAATAATGATAAGTGGGTCAAAGAAAAAGAAGGCACCAAACATGCAAGACCAACCATCTTGCTTTGCCTTCCCTTCTGACAGCTGGGCGGATGTACTCCTACTTGCTTTGGATTCCCAAGAAAAGGTCACCACTTCCTCCTGGTACTCCAATTTTTTATCTTTGTTATATCCCTTTCTTAAGCCCCTCTGTTTGAAGCACTCTGACCTCACTCTGGGCAAAAGGTAGGTCTTCCAGGTCTTCTAGACTTCAGGGAGTTACAAGGGCAAGATTCAAGGGTCTTCTTGATACCAGAAGTCCTGATACTTTTAAAATGGTGAACAGTGCACTTGTCCACCTTTCTCTAGCCCGTTATCTATTCTCTTTTCCACTCTCTTAAGAGGCTTGTTTACAGTTAAAAAATACTTTATCTCCATTCTTATTTAACAAGAGGGCCAGGGAAGAAGTAAGTTGTGATTTTAATCTTAAATTTAAAATCTAAAGGTTGTCTGGGGAGTGCCAAAGAAACGGGTCCAGGCTAGTATTATTTTTCCACAAAAACAAATATGGTAATGGTTCCAATATTTTATTCTGGGAGACCAGAGTCCTCTACTTTACACCTACCACACAGATTTTTATATTTCTTTTTTGCTTTCCTTTTTTGCTGTACTATTACTAGGAGGGAATCCCAAGTTCTCACCACAACTAGAAAAGACAGGTAGTAGAGGGACAGAGAAATGGGACACAAAGAGAAAGCTTTATTACCCTACTCACTGTTTTGTCTCCATTTATGTCTCTGACTTTGGGTCCTATAGTTCAAGTTTCAGGTGACTAAAATGTACATCATATCCCCTTTGTTCATTCCCTCTCTTTAGTCTTTCTGTCTAAAACTAGGTGTAGTAGTAGACAGCTAAATGGTGAAGTAGTTAAAGAACTGGACCTGGATTCAGTAAGATTCATTTACCTGAGTTCAAATCTGGCCTCTAACATTTATTAGCTGTATGACCCTGGACAATTAATCTGTTAAATGAGCTGAAAAAGGAAATGACAAATCACTCCATTATCTTTGCATTATATCTGAATTGAGGTCCAGTTCCTCCCAGGTTATTGGCCATGGTGTCATTCCCTCTGTGTTCCTTATTTCCTCAACAAATTTGGCCCTTTTATGGTGTGACAAGATCTCACCCAACACATACCAACAATCCTCAAAGTCTGGGTCATGTTGTTTTATAAATGTTTTAAAGATCTTAACAAATTTCCCAGAATCATTGTGGAAATTTGGGATCTTTCTCTTCAAATTTTCCACATCTAAACCTTGTGTCTTGCTTTACATGGAATATGCCATCGTTGCGTACCATCAGAAGATCACAAAGGAGAAAAAGAGTAATAGGTTTTTTACCCTTACTATGTGCCTGCTGTTCCAACTCAGCCTTAGATGGAACACTTTTGCCAGTAATACCCATGTTTGAAAATTCAGCCATGTTGCTAGTATTGGGAGTACCAAGAGGTTGATCAGAAACAGTACCATTTTGTATATGTAATTCCAAATTATCTAGTTTTATCTGTAATAATCTTAACATCCGCTTAGTTTCAGAATCCCTCAAACACCAGGTCACTATTATCTTAAAACAATACATAATATGAAAAAACATCCACCATAACTTATATACAAAATAACCAGTAAGGATCAGAATTGGCATATGAGATAAATCTAGGATATTTAAGGTTAAAATAGGTTGTGCTATTTCCACATCCATCATCCCTCTAAAATACCTGGGTATGATTTTGAACCACAGGTAAGGGATAGCCAAAACTGCTTTCCATACTGTCAAAAGGGCGTAATCAATCCAGTCTTCAAATAGCATTGTACCCATCATTGCCCAAACCGACCAGCTGTACACAAAATCAGTTGTATTATTAGCCACAATTCCTGACTAATAACAATCAATAAAACATTCACAAGTACAATTACAATCAAGTACAAACAACAGAGAACAAAATACAAAAAAAAATGATCTAAATCCCTTTCTCTGGGGCTACTCCAGGTCTAATAGTATTTTGCCTACCCACAGATTTTTTATGAATGACCTGGGGTGGGGGCTGAGAAGCTCTGAGCAGCTCACCACTGGTTGAGAACTTTCAGCTCACACCGAATGGCTGAGCTCCCTCTAGGAATGCCCAAGCCCCTCTACCTTCCTGTGTGTTTCTAGCAGCCCAAGAGTACACTTCCTGTCTGTCTCTCTACCCACCCATCTGGGAGTGACAAACTGTGAAAAATATGGAGGCACCAGGGATGTTCCAATATAATCTAAATGGTTGTGGGTACACACACTGGGTTGTAGGAGAGACAGGACCAGGATGGAGAGATCAGAATAAACAACTAAGCTGCTGATAAGTGACAAGAATGTCACCAACTATCACCAGCTCACCACTAGGCCAGAGTCTTAGAAACAAGCAGGCAAGGTAAAAGGTTTTAACAGATTTAATTATGTTCAACTAAAAGGTGGGATAGGGAATTCTACACTAAAACCTAAATGGCAAAACCACAGGGCAAGGGGAGGACTTCTCTACTCTAATCTTAGTGATCTAAGCAGGCAGAGCCCAAAGGAGCAGTAATGGAGTCTCTGAGAGGCTGCATCAAACCTGGTTCCAGCCAGGCTTGACCAGCACAGCTAAGGGCCTGTGGGTGGCTTTGAGGGTTTCTCACAGTAATCCACAGATGATCTCAGGATGCTAAAAGCCACGGTGGTCCAAGGTATCCAAGCAGAGAGGATGTGCTTAAGATGCTGTCCACCAGATCCCAAACTCCTCCTCCACCTGGTGCTGCTCTGTAGGTCTTGTCCCCTTGCTAGATGCCACCACCACTCAGGATCGCAGGGAATCAGGATGCAGGGTGTCCTTAACTCTGAGATCTCCCAGGGCTAACAACAGTTTGTGCCAACCCCTAATGGAGTCTCTCTCAGAGCACAAACCACTTTCTGCTCTTTCATTCCATCTTGGAATGCTCCAGTCCTTCCTGCTAGGTCCCACCTTAATACTTAATTAATTACTAACTAATCTTCCTCACAACACAAGGAAACCACATATGATGTCACTAAGAGCTAGACATGACTAAAATAACTAAATAACAGTAAAACATGAATAGTTTAGAGCAGTGATTCCCAAAGTGGGCACCACTGCCCCCTGGTGGGTGCTGCAGCGATCCAGGGGTGTGGTGATGGCCACAGGTGCATTTATCTTTCCTATTAATTGCTATTAAAATTTTTAAAAATGATTTCCAGGGGCTAAGTAATATTTTTTCTGGAAAGGGGACAGTAGGCCAAAAAAGTTTGGGAACCACTGGTTTAGAGTATTGGGCCTGGACACAAAGGTTATATAATATTGAGCAAGACATTTAACTCTCCTGGCCTCAGTTTTTGTCATCTATAAAATGGGGATAACAATAAAATGTACCTCACAGCATTATTATGAGGATAAAATGAGAAGACAGGTTTGGGCAAACCTTGAAGACCTATATAAATGCTGACAATTGATAAATGGAGCAAATCTGAACTACAAAGTATAAATACTGAACCTGCTGCTATACATATACTACCAGAATCTATTAAACAAACTAAACTGTGGTTTTCCAAAAAATCTGGGTTTTAAAGAGAATCTATATTCTTCCTGGGAATAGTATGGGAGGAGATATAGACATGCTACCACACAGTAGATGCTTACTGTTATTCTTCCTTCCTTATATTAATTCTACAGATAACCCTACTTTAAATAGTCTCTCCAATAGACTATTTATATTGTTATGATAGCTTTTAGAGGAAATTGGATATTGACAATTTCCAATTTAACTGTCATTCTGAAAAAAAAATAATTATCATAATGGCAAGAGATTATATGAAACACATAAAGGGCTACGAGAACCTCTTTGCTGAGACTGGTCATCTTCATGCCAAGGTACTCCCTCTAGCTTCCATCCTGGGTCCTTGTTTTTCCAGACTGGTGAATGAACATTCACTATATCTGATCAGGTCCAGATCTAGCATGTTGTACTCTTGCCATCTTGCTGTCATGACATCAAATACATCCCTTGGTATTCATGGCTCCCACCCTCTGTCATATACACATCTCTTGCTCTGAAAATAGTAATTAATTCCAAGATACGAATTTTCAAAAGGATATGGAAATTAATTATCTTTTCACTCCAATAACTATCTCTAATATTTTCCTCTACCAAGATATCCCGTCCTGGTTTCAGTCTCCTATATGTGTTATCTTCCTCGAAACTAAGCTCCTTGAGGTAAGGAATTCTCTTGCTTTTCATACTTGAATCTATGATACTTATAACAATGTTGGTACCCACTTAATGGTCCAGAATAACTTGGGAGACTCCATGAACTGATGTAAAGTAAAGTTAGCATAACTAACAATTCATACAACAGATACAACATTCAAAATACAAACTTTGATAGATTCTAACAATATTCTCATGAATGTATTCTCCTTTTACATGATAACAGTATTTCATTTATTAATTCAATCATCCTTAGGGAGAAAGAATCTCATCATTTCCCAAGAGAAATAACTTTGATATCCTTTGATGAACATGCTCTATGGAGAAGATATCCTGAAGAAATAATCTTTTTTTATCATTTTATTTATTTTTATTTTCCACTTTCAATTAACTAATTAATTAATTTAGAATAGTTTTTCATGGTTACATGATTGATGTTCTTTCCTTCCCCTCCATTCCCCCTCCCCCGGGAGCGAACAAGCAATTACACTGGGTTTTACATGTATCATTATTCAAAACCTAGTTCCATATTATTAATATTTGCAATTGTGAAAGGAAATGTTTTTCCCCAAGTCCCAATCTCCTGGAAGTCCCTGTAGTCCTCAGCCAGAAGTCCCAGTGGTGTCTTCAGCCAGATTTCCACCAATGCAGAATGACTCCAAGGAAAAGAAAGTAGCTCTACTCACCCCCGCAGAATCCAGGGAAAGAGTCCCTCCAAAATCCAAGGCAGGGATGTCTCCAAGTCAGAAGAGACAAATCCAGGAAAACATTACCTTTTACAGTCCTTTTTTCACATCACTTCCTTTCTTTCCCCCACTTCATGGGAATCAATCATAGCTTCCAAATTGCCTAACACAGCAGTGTCTGTGGGATCCACCTCTTGTCCTTTGAGAGTGTAAACTCTTATCAAAAGTTTTCACAAGTCTCAGACTGATTGAATTAAAAGGGTGGAGCTCTCTAAATACTTGATTGAGTTAAAATAAAGAAATTTCCTTTCACAATAGAGCGTCCATTTGAAGTCAGCATTCCCAATCCTATCCCCATCAAACCATGTGATAAATCATATGGTTTTTCTCCTGTGTTATACTTCCACAGTTCTTTCTCTGGATATGGATAGCATTCTTTCTGAAGAAATATTCTTGAGAGACTTCTAAATTCTTATCCTGAAAGAGTTGAATTTTCACTGTCCACAGAGACAAACAATATAGTTGAAAATTAAAGTTGATTTTGGTTATGATCATTCTCACAACTGACATTGCCAAAATGTGTAACTCTGCTTTTGCTTTATTTAGCATATGAATAATTGTATAGCCTCTCAAACTGTTCCTTTATGTAAGTCTATAAGATCATGGTTTGATCCTGAGAATTAAGTGAGTTTATGGGATTTTAAATTTTTTTCAAGTCATTACAAACTGATATGGGATTCAGATCTAGTGGAATTATTAAAGATATTTTGTTTTTACATTAATTTATAACAAAATATCAAGACATGTTTCTTTGGCTTAAAGCCCAGGATGAGAATTAATAAGGAAATGAGCCTACAGCAATTAAAAAAGAGATTCTTGGTTAGTGTAGTTGTCAAAAAGATATCTAATGAAACAACCTACAAAACTCAAATAACCTACAAATGGGAATCATTGTCTATAAAAATATACAAAAAAGAAGAACACTACATACAGCACCCAAGAATGCATGATATTTTCTTTGTGGAAGCCATGTCACTAGGCCAAATTAGTAGCATAGCTCAGTGAAATATAGCAAGTTCAGAAAGGAGGTGAATTTTTCCCCTAATCAGAAACTCAATAACATCCTGCCTTGTAAAAACAATATAAATTGTACAATCCAACGCAGAAAGATGGGGAAACTACACAAAGTGAAGCAGGCCTGAGTGACTAAAAGTCTTTGAGAACTTGATTCTTCCCTAGCATTCTCACCTAACATAATGGATTAATTAGCCTCCAGCTTGAGTAAGGATCTTGATCAGACACATTCTTCTTATCGAATAGGATCATGTTAGTGTTTTGCAATGGCAACAGTTGATGAAATATATTCTTTCTTCTATGCCGTAATCAGCAGTTTCCTAGAGATTGGTATAAACAAGAGTCCAAAAGTCCTTATTAAGTCTTGGGAATTAGATGAGGTCCTATTTTTATGATCATGGATATGATCCAGGTTTATTTGTAAATATTTTTTGTTTGCTTCATGAGCAATTAGAAAAAATAATTCTGCTCATAGTTGACATGGAAAATCTCAAGCTGGGAGAATTTGCTCATGAAATCATCCAATAACAACTTTTAAGGACAAAAATATTGCATTTAATTAATATTTCAATTTGAAATATTAGTTTAAAATATTTTGTATGCATGTTTAATCATCAAAAGTGTCTTTTTGCTATTGAAATCCTTTGGAAAAGAATATAAACCATAGTACATTTTTTTCAAAGTTCCTATAAGACCATTGAAACATAATTATGTGTTATTGAAACATGATACTGTGCATCAAAATGACACATTCAAATGAGTAGCCAGCATATACATTACATTAATTATCACTTCTAATTACAGCAAGATTACATCATATAAAAAAATCTAATGAAGGAAGACTTCATAAGATTAGTTAGGATTCTTAATGGTGAAGGCACATGAAATATTTTTGCTTGTAAAGTCAGATTTAAATATTCATTTTAATATGCATATGTAAGCTACTTTCCTCTCATAATTTCATAGTTTCTAGAAAAGTCCCAATAGAAATTTCATGAATTAAAAAAAAATCTGTCCATTTCCCCTTCATTT
This sequence comes from Gracilinanus agilis, assembly GCF_016433145.1. Taxonomy (NCBI): domain Eukaryota; kingdom Metazoa; phylum Chordata; class Mammalia; order Didelphimorphia; family Didelphidae; genus Gracilinanus; species Gracilinanus agilis. The sequence continues at coordinate 623,174,122 of NC_058132.1, read as the reverse complement.
GTTTCCTATAAGGAACAAGCAATTCACATACATATAAAGAAATAAAAATTTTAAAACCTGAAGGAATCTTGGAGATTATTTTGTCAAATTATAGGTAAGGACCAACAAAGATGTCACTTACCCAAGGGTACACAACTATTTCCTAGAAGTAGATTTTAAACTCAGGTCTTTTATGTACTTGGTCTATATTCTTTTCAAGTTAAAAACAAAACAAAATTTATTTTGCTTAGACTTAGACACCTCCCAAGAAATGCTTAACCACTCATTCCCTGCTCAATAAAATCCATTTCTCCAAAAAGTTTTAGTTATTACCAAAAAGATCATGTGCTCTTTGCTTTATTGATTTTTTTAAAATTCTTATTAGGAGAGCATTTTCATATAAAAAGCAAAAAGCTAGGTGGCTTAGTGGATTGAGAGCCAGGTCTAGAGATGAGAGGTCCTGGGTTTGAATCTGTCCTCAGGCATTTCCTAGTTATGTGACCATGGGCAAGTCACTTAATCCTCCTCCCCTTGCCTACCCCTTATTACTCTTTTGCTTTGGGACCAATACACAGTATTGATTTTAAGATTGAAGATGAGGGTTTGAAAAAACAAAAAATTATATGTGCTGCTGAGAATGTGAACCAAATATAGCTTATTTCTCCTTGCAATGATGCTACAAATTCAACATTTAATTTTATGAGCTGTCCTTCGTTGTGTTTCCTTCTGACCTTCATTCTGTTCTTTTCAATGAACTTTAACAACTTCAATATTTCTTTTTAATTTTTTTCCATTTTTAGTAAACCTACGAAGAGTTCCCCTCTTCTCATCAAACTCTCTTCCTCAAATTGAAATAAAGAAAAACAAATTCTTATCTTCAATATTCAGTCAGGCAAAATTGAGCCCCATTTTCTCTATTACCAAAAAAAAATTTGTAAGATTTTACCTTGAGTTCATCACCTCACTGTTAGGAGTTGAATGACATGTTTTATCAGTGGAACTATGGTCATTGTAATGATCAGAGTTCTTCAGTCTTTCAAAGATACCTTTGTTTAAAATGTTGTTGTTATTGTATCATTTTTCTCCTTGTTCTGCTGACTTCATTCTCTCACTTCAAACAAGTTTTTCAAAGTTTCTCAAAAACTATCCCTTTCAGCATTGCTTATAGGACAATCATATTATTCCATTATGTTCATAATGTATACTTGTCTTTCTTTACATTTCTTTACTTTTATAAAAAGATGGTTCTATTAATATTTTTAACATATGGATTTTTCCCTTTTTTGTTGATTTCTTTAAGTTATAGACCTAATATTGGTATTTCTGAGTCAGAAGAGCATATAGAGTTTAGTGATTCTTTGGACTTAAGCTTGTCCCCAGATAGACTGAACCAATTCACAGAGAATCAGCAATGCATTAGCAAACTTTTTTTTCCCTCTATCTCATCAACATTTGTCATTCTTTCTTTCTTTTTTTGGAAAGTTTGACAATATGATGGGTATGCATGACACATCAGGATAGTCTTAATTTTATATGTCTCAAGTTATTAGTGATTTTTATTCATTCATTTCTTAATCATTGATAGCTTAGATTTTTTTTCAACTAAGAACTAACTGATCACACACATCCTTTGACCATTTCTCTAAAGAAGAAAGACTCTTATCTTATACATGTGAATATGTTCTTTATACATCTTACATACACTATGTATGTATGTATGTGTATGTATTGTGCTTGTTGTCCAGTTACTCATTAATGTTCATCTCTTTTGTGAGCCCTTGGAACATAGCACTCAAAAACTTTCCATGAGGTTTTCTTGCAAAATATGATAAAGTGGTTGCCCATTTTATTCTCCAATGAATTAAGACAAATAGAGGTTAGAGGACTTGCCTAGGGTCACACAGCTAATTAGTATCTGAAGTCCATATTTGAAGTTTGAACTCAAGTCTTCCTGACTCCAGATCCCCAGATTCAACACTATCCACTGAGCTACTTAGCTGCCCCAGGTATGTTTATTATATTTGTGTATAATATGTATATGAGTGTGTATATCCTCTTTGTCAGAAAAAATTACAGCAAATATTTTACCAGTTTATTATTTCTTTTCTAATTTTGATTACATCATTTTTATGAGAAAACTTTCAATTTTATAAAATCCAAATTGCTTATATAATCACAATTGTTTTTGTCTGTGATCCTTTCTTTCCTATATTTGTTCATAATTTTTTCCACTATCTGTACTTCCAAGTGATATTTTCTTCCTTATTCCTCTAATTTGCAGATGATATGACCTTTTCTATCTGTGTCATGTATTTATTTGGAAATTATCTTTGTCTGTTTTGTGAGGTTTTTAGTCTAAGCCAAATTTCTATTATATTTTTCCAGTTACCTTAGTATTTCTGTCAAATAGGCCCTTTTTGTCCTAGTAGTTAAGGTCTTTTGGTTTTTCAGTCACTTTTAATATTTTATTGCTTTTGAATGTTTTGACCCTAATCTTTTCCACTGCTCACCTGCTCATCAATACCAAATAGTTTTGATATTACTTTTTTTATACTATATTTTGAGACTTTGTACAGCTTGGTCCTTTTCCTTTCCACTTTTTTCCCCATTATTTCTCTTAAGATTCTGGGCCTTTTGTTCATTTAAGAAGATTTTCATTATTATATTCTCTAGCTCTACAATATAATCTATTTATAATTTTATTGACATAGTACTAAACAAATAAATTACTTAAGGTAACATTGTCATTTTTATTATATTAACTTGCTTAGTCATGAACCATTAATTTTGCTACAGTTTTTCAGATTTGCCTATAATACTTCATAGTTATATTATTCACTTTGACCATAGCACTTAACTTCAGTTTTGTTGCCTAGACAAGATAACTTTTACATTATTGTACTCATCATGTATTTTGGCCTTTTGATTCTTCTTTTCTTCATTTTATTACTTCTTACAAGTCTCCCATTATACTCGTATACTCGTATACTCTCTCCACTGCATGCTCCACAGAGTTTTTAAGTGAGCCTCACCAGGGACCTGATTAGAAGTTTGCAGTATTTCCAATTCCAAAATACTAAAGATCTAACTTCTTTAATGATGTAAGGAAGTGGCTATTTTAGTAATTAGACTTCTCAAACATTAAAGCAAATAGGTCACTTTAATATCAAAAGTCAATGATCCATTCAATCAAGAAAGCTCCATAATTTGCTGCTGATAAAATAACTTTCGCAGCTAATTCTTTTCCATCTTGTTAATGAGTAGAATTCTATGATTACTACACATCTGAAATTAAACACAAATAAAAATGACACATTTAGGTCTCAAACTATATCAACCATAAAAGGAACCAAAATGTAAAAGTTTTAAACCAATGTGTGGCTTATTGTTATGTTTATAGTTTCTGAGATGAGGTAGGAACAATACCTATCTTATATGACCTAGACTGGGTTCCCTTTCAGGGAATGGTAAAGACATTCTTAGGATTCTTTGGGTCCTTTGATAGCTGAGGCATAAAAGACCCATGGCTATGGCAAATTATGAATTAGTGGCAGAGTTTTTAATTTAAATTGCTATTGCCATATAGAGATATCTTCCTCACCTATGTAGATGACTGCTATGGTGAATGCGAATGCAGAGGACATTAATCATTTTATCTGAACTATTATCTTTTTTAACCTTAAGATTTAAATCCATCCAATCCTTCCTTATTAATAAAGTATTATTTGTTGCATTTTATCATCCCCAAATTTTTTAATGTATTTTTTCCCATCAGCCTGATTCATTCGACTCAACTTGGTCAAGATTGGCCCGGAATACAAAATCACAAATGGGATGCAGTTGAACTGCCAAGGGAAAACTTGACAGCAAAGTGATTTATCTAATGGTGAGTGGCAGAACATCTATGGCAATGGTTAAGATAGAGGCCACATGGAATGTTAACATTTTAAAGTGGGAACTTGTGATAGCCCTAGGATGATGGACATTTTTTGTGTAAATGGCTTCCAGTAATGTGAATAAGTAACTCTTATTACAACAAAGAGTCCTAGAGATTTTCTTGGGATACCTATATAAACCAAAGATGACAAAACTATAAAGTATGATTTGAATTAAGTGATCAACATATCATCCTACAGCCAATACATATCAGAAGCAGGATTTGAATACAGGGACAATGGTGGTCATGTTACTATTTTGTCAAACTACCTCTCACAAAAATTCATTTGCCTGGGTATAGAGCAAGAGGTAACAAGACTAGCTACTGATTTCTCTTAGTATCTTCAAATATTGTCATGGCGACCTGAAATATACAATTTTCAGTCATCAGGATTGCTAAAAATCATGATTTCTGAACTGACATGAACCTGAGAGATTGTCTAATCCAGTGATTCCCAAAGTGGGCACTACCGCCCCCTGGTGGGTGCTGCAGTGATCCAGAGAAGCGGTGATGGCCACAGGTGCATTTATCTTTCCTATTAATTGCTATTAAAATTAAAAAGTAATAATTTCCAGGGGGCTGAGTAATATTTTTTCTGGAAAGGGGGCGGTAGGCCAAAAAAGTTTGGGAACCACTAATCAAAACTTCTCATTTTACAGATGTGGTAATTAAGGCCCATAAAGAGGAAAGAAGAATCTTATTCTGGGTAACCTTGTGGTTGTAGTGCAAGTCTCTCACTCCTCTATCTTTCTTACCTATGACTAGTTGCTGAATACCACAGGAATCCTAGAATGAACTCATTACATAACCTACTATAGAAAATATTTTGGTGAATAGTGTTTTCTGGATAAAAGAACAAGGGGTTACATACATTAATATCAATAACTTATCATGATCAATTGTGAATGACAACTATTATGATCAATGCAAAAAGCCAAGACAACTCCAAGCGTTTTATGATGAATAAAACTCTCTGCTGCCATAGAAGGTACTAATGGAGTCTGAAAACAGATTGAAGCATACCATTTTTCACTTTATCTCCTTCATGAGTTTTTTTCTTATATAAGTAATATTTGTCCTCTTTCACAACATGATAAACATGGAAATATGTATTTAATGACAACACATGTATAACCTATATCATATAACCTCCCATCTCACAGAAGAGGGAAGAGAGGGAGAAAATATGGATTTCTTAAAGGAAAAAACAGAACCAATTAAGTTAAAGTTTTATAACAACTGAAGTAAATATCCAGAAGTTTAAATGATGTACTCCCATTTTCTCGGGCATTTCTTGGATTGATAGTTTTCATATCTATTCTAAAATAGTGTGATTTAATGAAAAGTTCCCCCAAAATAATGCCAAAAAATCTATATTCTTAAACCAGATGTTACTCTTTGTATAATCATAGGAAAGCCACTTCATTTCTTTGGGCTTCAGTTTCTTTAATTTTGTAGAAAGTGGAATGAAGTGATCTCTGTTATCATACCAAGTCATAACATTTTATGATTCCATGATTTAAAATGTTTAAAATGCTCATTGATTTTAGAAAACTAATTCTATATTTAATACCAAACTCAAAACATAACTTGCTTTTTGAATTTCCACAGTCTTTTAATTAATTATTTTTTTATGATTGCCCATTTCCACTTTCAAGGTATATTAACACACCTTCAACTATAGAATACTTTCTCAAAACATCTCAATATGTTTATTTGTGTTTAAAGATAATCCTTGACCACAATATTTGAATCCAAACAATATCTCTGAGAAGCAATAGTATTCTCATGATTAGGGCAGGACACCTGGAGCTTTGCTCCAGGGCACGAAAATATAGAGGATTTTACTAATAGCACGTTTCCTTCTTTAAAGGCTTAAAAATCAACTGAGTTTAAATCAAATTAGCGAGAAAACCTAGTTAGACTAGGAAGCAACCAGATGGCATCCTTCCTCTTGCTAGTGGCTGGCTACACTCTAGGTGAAAACCAGAATTAATAGCACATTTCATACTTCTTACCCCAGGGGAATTTTGTGTTTCTTGCCCCAGACACCAAGATTACTAGTTATGGGTCTGATGATCTCTATGCATAAACACAAAGTAGAAGTCTTGTCCTGTCACAAAATGCCTGTAGGTTAGAATAATTCTAGTCTTTGATGTGTGGGTCAGGAAATTTGGCTCCTTAATTTTGCACTTGCTAGGGATATCTATGTAGCAGACATTATTCTAAACATATGCAATCACCAGATGGCTTTTGGTGAGGTTGAACAATGGAACCATTTTATTAATAATTTTCTAGGACATATCCTACTCCCTATATGGATAATTATATCTTCATTTTCTAATTGCTTTTATTAAGATAATGTACAAATTGCAAGAAGGTGGCTATAATGGTCCAATTTTAGTACATTCTTTGGATTATCTAATTTTGTCTTCAAATATCATGTGCACAGTTAGGTCATTAAGGTTAATGGCTAGTATGAGACATCATATTCTAGGTTCTGTAGTAAAGAAGATAGTCTAAACCAATATAGGCTGATTTTTCTTATTTAGATATTATTTCTTTCTTCCCTCCTTCACTTTTTTCTTTCTTTTTTTCTTTCTCCCTTTATTTTTTCCTTCCTTTCTTTCTGCTCTTAAACCTTTTTTCTCTCTTTTCTTCTTTTC
>NC_058132.1:623143834-623167338 GCF_016433145.1 Gracilinanus agilis | reverse complement strand
TTCCTTCCTTCCTTCCTTCCTTCCTTCTTTCCTCCCTCCCTCCCTCCTGAAAACATCAGGACCACAATAAAGATCTGCTGACCTGCTGACCTCACTCTACAAATGTCTATTCACTTACAGAATTTCAGCCCTAAATTTTAGAAGCTGTTCTGACCTTTCTATCTATTAATTATACACATTTTGGGCCATTAGATAATTGCTTGTCATTGCTGCTTCTTAGCTGCTCAGCAGCCCTTTGAGATATTAGATTTGATAACTATCAGAAAGCCTTATTAAATTATTTGAGATAAGAAAACATGTGCCTCAGAACTCAACTAGTTGGAGCAGTTCCCTGCGATGGTTAAGAGCAAGCAGAAGCTACTTCTGTCATTCTTTCATAATCAAGACCTCTACAAATCTTCACATTCCAATTTTTGGGTTTAATATACTTCAGATTTCTTCCTCCATGATAATGAAGCTGCATTAAGAACATCCTAACATTTTTTTTAATTTCCTCTCTATAGAAATATTTAAATCTTCATCCTAGAAAGACATTTAATTAAAGCATTTATATTTTTGAACATTTTAAAAATGAGGTCTGACACTGAAGTTTCATTCAACTGCAGGGGTGTAAGGCAATTTGCATTAATTCCCACATCATTTTCTGTCTTTTCATTTAAATTTGTTCAAAAAACAAAATTTTATTGGGAGAAGAAAGAACTGGTCATTCATTCCCATATCTGTGACCTTTATTTATTTTCTCATTACCTCAGCCTGGATTATTATAAACCTCATCCAGCAGTCCCTCTGCCTCTGGTCCATTCGAATAATCCTGCCAAGACTAATTGCCTTAAGGACCATTCTGAGAGTTATTCTGTTCAGAAAAGTTCAGTGGTTCTCATCTGGCTATAGTATAAACTCTAAATTCTAATCTGAAAGTTAAGATCATCAGTAATTGACCTTGACTTTCCTCTCCATTTCAGGTCCCATTGTTCCTCCTTCTGAACCAACAGTCCATAGGAAGTTTATACTTCTTTATGAATTCTAGCCAAAACTATGTTTCCATTGTTCCCCTTGTGTACCACATACATTTTCCTCCCTGTGCCTTTGTTCACATTGTTGCCTCTGTCTCAAATATGCCCCCTTTACTCTGTTCATCTAAGAGCTACTCACTCTTCTTATATGACTCAAATGCTAGAGGAAGAGAACCCAACTTTGTCCATAAATCTTCCTGTACTATGCCAACTCTTAGCAATAATTTATTTATTATGTGTGGCAGTAGCATAATTTTGTACTACACCATTTATTGAACATATGCCATAGTCATTATTATTTTGTCATATGCATGGTATATTACCTAATTAGACTATAAAACCTACAAAGGTAGAGATTACTTTACCTTTGAGTACCCTAGGATAGGTCTAATACTTCCTTGTATTATTAGCACCTATTACAAAGACTTAAAGAGAAATCAGTAGTGTAACAGACAATCTAGTCTTGAGAACCAAAAGACTTGAGTCTTAGTCTCCACTTTTTGCCAAGACCTTAATCTCTTTGAAGTTATGGCGTAACACACTTATAAATGTCATTTTATCACACAGCATTATTATGAATACTTTGTAAGTTGTAAAGTCCTTCATAATTGTAAATTCTCATTATATAGGGTATGCCAAAATACCTAGTTCTATTTTAAGCATTAAAGATTAAAACTGGACATTGAGTTTAAATCCTATATATAGAATTTATTTAGGAAATCAGCAACATATTCAGATAACTGGATTGGGTTCTCATAATAGCTTTATGTTAAATTTAAAAGGTTTTATAAAAACAAAACCAATGCAATCAAAATTAGAAGGGAAGCAACAAACTGAGAAAAAATTGTATAACAAATTTCTCTGATAAAGGTCTAATTTCTCAAAGATATCAAGAATTAAGTCAAATTTATCAGAAACCAAATCATTCCCCAACTGACAAATGGGAAAAGGACATGAATAGGCAGTTTTCAGAGCAAGAGATCAAAACTATCAATAATCATATGAAAAAATATTCTAAATCCCTCTTGATTGGAGAAATACAAATCAAAACAACTCTGTGGTACTACCTTATATCTAACATATTGGCCAATACGATAGTAAAGGAAAATATAAATGTTGGATGGGGTGTGGCAAAATTGGGATACTAATACATTGCTGGTTGAGTTGTGAATTGATCCAAACATTCTGTAAGGCAATTTAGAATTATACCCAAAGGGCTTTAAAAGAATGCATACTTTTTGATCCAAAAATACCAATACTAGGTCTGTATCCCAAAGAAACAAAAAAAAATGGGAATGGATCTGTTTGTACATAAATATTTATAGGTGTGCTTTTTGTGGTTGCAAAAAATTGGAAAATGAGAGGATGTCTCTCAGTTGGGGAATGGCTGAACAAACTGTGGTATATGATGGTGATGGCATACTATTATGGTGTTATAAGGAATGATGAAGTGGTTGATTTCTTTAAGAACTGAAAAAACATACATGAACTGATGCAGAGTGAAAGAAACAGAACCAAGAGAACATTATGTACTTTAACTGAAACATTATGGGATGATCACAAGTAATACACTTTACTATTAACAGCAATACTGTGACCCAGGACAATTCTGAGGGACTTATGAAAAGGAATGCTATTCATATTAAGAGAAAGAACTGTTGGAGAAGAAATGTGAAAGAAATTATATGGTTTGTTGCTTATTTATTTGGGTGTATGATTTGGGGTTTTGGTCTTATAAGATTACTCTCTTACAAAAATGAATATAGAAACAGGTCTGAGGTGACAATACACATATAATCCAGTGGAATTGCTTGTTGGCTCTGGGATGGGGGAGGGAAAAGGGGAGTGAGACAACATAAATCATGTAATATCAGGAACCTTATCAGTAAATTTGTCACTGGAATAAAATAAAGGGAAAAATAATAGCTTTGTTTGTGAAGTCATTTGACATCTCTCTGGTCTCCTTATATATAAAGTGACTGGATTTGTTTATTTGATCTCTAATGTCCTTTCAATACTTGAAAGACATTAGTAAGACCTATAAAATTTAGGGTCCAGTCTGACTCTAAAATTATAAGTTTATAAATACTGTTGCAGTTATTTCTTTTCTTTTTGTTTGTTTTTTTTTTATTTTACATTTTCTAGATTACATGAAGATATAATTTAAATAATGATTTTCTGACATTGTCAATCCATGTTCTATCTCTCCCTCTCACTCCTTTCCCTCTCAAACTGGCAGAAAATATGATACAGGATGTATATATGCTATCATGCAAGACACAATTTCATGTTCATCATGTAGTTAAAAAAGTCTCATGTTGCTTTTTCTTGAGAAAAATTCATGAAGGAAAGAAAGTGAAGAATGTTATTCTTGAACCTGGATTCAGACAAAATCATTCTTTCTGTGGCAGCAGATAGCCTTTTTCATCATGAGTCCTTTGGTGTTGTCCTAGATCCTTGCACTTCTGATAATAGTTGGCATTCATATTGATCATCATACATTATTGCTGTAACTGTGTACAATGTTCTGATTCCGCTCACTTCACTTTGCATTACTTCATATGTCTTTCCAGGTTTTTCTGTGATGATCCTGTTCATCACTACTTATGGCACAATATTGTTCCATTTAATTCATATAGCACAACTTTAGTCATCCCCCAATTGATAGACATCCCTTTAGTTTCCAGTTCTTTGCCACCACAATAGGAGCTGCTGCGGTTAATTTCAATAATGATAATAGAATCCAGATAACTTTGTTAAATCTAGAGAAGAAATATATTTGTCACATACAGATTGGCTCCTTTTGTGCCTGTTTTTTAGAAAATTCAGTAGAAATCCTTTCACAGCAACAATGTTGTCCATAGTAACATCACTTAGCCATTATGATAGAGTAAATCACTCTTTTATTATGGAGAAAATAATAAACATGAATAACGTAAAACTCACTAATAACATGCACCTGTAGTCTTTCATGTGTTTTCTGATCTCAAAGGAAATGGAAGGCTTAACTAGTCTTGTGGACAACTAAATTTAGGAATCATTTCACTAGAAATGAAAGCTATGTTCATGTAAAACAAAAATTAAATTAAAAATGAATAAAAACTAAATGTACCATTTCCTTAATATCTATTATTACCATCACTTCTTGACTTTATCTTTTCTAACCATACACTAATTGGAAAGAGACAAGACGAACAGAAGCTTTTTGAATTTGATTTGTGAGAAGAGTGAAGAGGAAGAGATAAAACATGGGTGAAAGTTGAATTTCTGCTTTAAACCTCTCAAAACACAGATGAGGCAGTTTTTATTCAAAGTAGTATTTCAAAAAGAATATATTAGTTGCATATCAAAAATGTTTAAACAAACTAGTTTCATAGAGAAAAAATAAAAAATGATAAGAGGAAAGGCAAGAATATCCATTATGGACAAAAAGCTTATTATTGCTGCACTCCCCACCCACCTAATGATTAAGCTCCTACATAAGTAGAAATGACAAACAAGCAGTTGGGCATCAAATGAAAACATAAAATAAAAAAAACCACGTAGAGCAAGGGAATTTTGTTAACCTGAAGAAACTACCCTTTTGGTGTGCTTCTGCTAATGCTAAACAATAGCTCTCTACACAAGATAAGAAGGTGGTAACACTACTGGAGTGATAAAAAGGACAGAGGGAATATCTATTCTCCAGATAAACAGGGAGAAGAAAGTATCTCTTGAGAGAAGTTCAAGAGGTGACAAAGAAGAAAAGATATATGATATAGCAGGATAGAGTCCTAAACTATATCAGCAGGTCAGAATTAAGGAAGGAGAAAAAAAGATTATTGAACATTTGGATATGTTTCACATGTCTGAGGCTCTTCCCATGGAGAAAAGTTTCTAAATTGGGTAATACAATCTCGTGTGTGTGGGTGACCTAGGTGGGAAGATCTCATGCTCCCAGGAAGCAGGTATGTATTCTAAGGCTCTAATGAGCCTGATACCATGCATCCCACCTTCCCAATATACTTGATTGCTGTCACACAGAGCTACATTTCCTGAGTCCCTGCTCTTTATTCCTTATTATTTATTAAACAACTCATCAAATACCCTAATTTCAGTGGTCTTCACTACCTCAATGCTTTGTCTCACAAGTACAAAGCAGTCTCCTATTACTGCCCGCCATCACACAGCTCATTGTCAAAAGTGTGCCGTATAACTTTGAGCATTAAGTAGGATGGAGGCAGCTCTTTGCATACCTGAACCACTAGTCTCTCCATGCAACTAAGAACAGTGGGCTGAAGATGGGGTATTTGTAATGACCACAATGCTGTTTTCAGTTGGAATCTCCTTTCCTCACATATCAGGTATCCATCCCTGTGTGGCAGCATTACTCTTTTAAATCCCTCCTATATGGCCTATTCAATTTTCAGTTATTTAACTAGCATATATTAAGGAGATTAGATAACCAAATGTTACTGATACTGCAGATGAGATTTCTGTTTTGGTATGGGTTATACTAGATGTCATTCAAGACTAGGTGAATGTCTTATATTCTTTAGTCTCTTGATTTAACTCCTATTTGGTTATTATCCACCATGATAACTTTCTCCAAATCACCACTGAGTTCATTTTTCTCAACTATTCTCTTTACAAAAAAATTCATTGGCATAATTGATTTTTATATATCCTAGTTTTCCCCATGTTCTTCCATCTCCCTCCTTTTAGAGATCCATTCCTTATAATATTTTAAAAGGAAGAAAGAAAAATTCAGTAAAATTTCTAATGATATTTTTTAAAATTTTGATAGTATATTCAATGTTCCAGATAAGTGGGCCTTAATATCGAAAAAGGAGAAAATAACTTCTTTATTTATTCTTTGGCATGAAGCTTGATCTTTATGATTTTTTACAACATTCAGTTTTTATCATGTTATGTTTATTGTTTTTTCCATTCACAGTGTTATAGTAATTGTATATTATTGTTTTGTAGCTCTTCACTTTGAATCAGCTCAAGTAAATTTTTCCAAACATCTTTTTATTCATTGTTTGTATTCCTTGTTACAGCACAGGGCACTTGAGCAATACATTGGACAAAGCACTAAAGTTCAAATCAGGAAGACCTGAGTTCAAAACCAACCTCAAATTCAACAACATAGTTGTATGATGCTGGGCAAGTCACTTAACCTTACTATTTGCATAAGTTTCCTTATCTGTAAAATGAGCTAGAGAGGGAAATTGCAAACCACTCTGGTATCTTTGCCAAGAATATCTCAAAAGGGGTCATGAAGAGTCAGACACAATTGAAATGACTGAATAGTAACAACATAGGAATATTATTTTACATTCATATATCACATTTTGCTTTGTCACCAATGGGAATCTGCTTTGTTTCCAGTTATTTGCTCCAACCAATAGTACTGTAATAAGGAATAAGGTAAGGTAGTGTGGGATCCATATTGTTGAGAGGGGTTCAGGCTGCAGCACAATTCCATAGTGCCCCCCAGAACTCTGAGAGATGAGGCAGTTAGAGGCAGTTGGAGTCCAGGTATAAAAAGGCAGGTCTCCCTGCTTGTTAGGTCTTGGGTCTTAGGTCTTGGGTCTTGGGTCTTGGGTCTTGATCCTGATCAGGGAGCTGTCTCTGCAAACTGTGTGGTTCTGAGCTGAGCCATTCAGTCTCTGACAGCCTAACCTGTTTTACTTTGGTTAGACCTTTCAATAATATCACGTTTTACCTTAGTTTAGCTATCTAGGTTTAGAAGAAGACTATTTATAGGGTTAGGGAGCAGATCATCCATTCAAGATATATTTCCCTCTTTGGGGGGAGGGGCTGTTTTAGATATAACTGTTTAGATAGGTTTCTCCTTACCTATCAACCCTAAGCCTTATTCCCCCTTCCCATTTCCTGATATATTAAACCCTTATCAACTGGGAACAGTGTCTGGATATAAATAAATAAGGAAATATACTTACATCCTCCATTGGCCAAATTCCTCTTACTGGTATCCATGAAGTTATTCCTAATCTCTGAGCCAGTGAGTTTATAAGTCGGTAAGCTTCACCAATTCTATCATGTGGGGAAATAAATCAGAGAAAGATATCATCATAAGGAGTTTAGCCTTTCCCCTTACCATCTAGGCCCTGAAGGTTTCAAGCCAGATTGTCCACCATTACCAAACTATTAATTGACTCCAACTGCTTAGTGAGAGGGGGAAGTTGAAGGAGCACTTCCACAAGCTCCTGCCCCTCCCTTCCTGCCAGCCTACTTGTGTGCTTGCACCTCTCCAAAAACCTGAGATTAAGGAGACTATATTGCCTTCTATCATTTCCCTGATCCTACAGTAGATAAGTATAAAATTTAGAAAAAGTATATTTGAAAATGCAAGCTTAAGTTGAACATTCTAAGGGCTTTTGGAATGTGGCAGAAAGGACAAAGAGCTTTTGAACTCGGGGACAGTTGAGAGGTTTGCCACTGGTGGAAGAGCTTGTGCCCTTATGTCACAGAAAGGAACTGCAAAATAGGTTTGGATCAGCGGCTTTGGAGGGTGGACCTCTAGGTCTGTGACAGCCTATTGGAGTGACCCAGTGGAGTTAGTGGACTCTACCAACATCCTGGAGCCTGGGACAGCAGAAAACATCCTTGGAGCAAGTAGTGAGATACCCAAAACCCTGTCGAGATTGTATTTAGTCTAGTATAGTGTAGTGTAAGTTTTATCTTCTCTGCCCTGCTTTCCTGGACCACCTAAACCCCTGCATCTTCCCTCCTATAGCAGTTAAGAATAGTTTTCCCCATTCCCACTTACCCTACCTTATTTTATTATTAAAAAAATCATTTTATGTTGCTTCCTACTGTCTCATTATAACCTCAAAGGACTCACAAATATTTAATTAGTTTCCCTGGATAATTTGACTGTATAACTGTCATATTGAATATTCCTGTCTCCCCCATTCCTCTGTTTCAGTATTACTATAAATATTTTGGTGTACGTGAACTCTTTGTTTGGTAATGACCTTTGAGGAGTATATAATTATTTGTCATTTTGTTCAAATTAGCCACAAACCTTTTTTTTTAATCCTTACCTTCTGCCTTGTGTATTGGTTTCAAGGCAGAAGAGTAGTAAGGGCTGGGCAATAGGGGTTAAGTGAATTGACCAGGGTCACATAGCCTGGGAATGCCTGATAGCAGATTTGAACCTAGGACCTCCCATCTCTAGACCTGGCTTTCAATCCACTGAGTTATCCAGCTTCCCCAAAATCTTCTTTTTAAGCATAACTTTTTTTTTCCTTTTTAAGTATTATCAGTAGTTAGATTAATAAAACATACCCAAGATGTTTAACAATTAAAAAAATTAATAAAAATATGTTTTCTCCTTCCCAACTCATCCTCATTGAGAGAGAAAGAAAAACAAAACCCATTGCCAACACATATATCAAGTAAAACATATTCCCAAATGATCTAAACCATCTACCCCCAAAAAAACAACAACATATATATGTCTATACTCTGTGTTCATTGCTTTCCTATTAGGATATAGGGAGAATTTTTCACCATGAAACCTCTATAATCATGATTGGTATGTTTTTAGATAAATTTTATTGTATAAACCATTCTTCTGTTTCTAATTATCTCATTCTGCTTTAATTCACGGTAATCTTCCTAGGATTTTCTGAAAATATCTCCTTCATTAAGTATTAGATCACAGTAATAATCCATCATATTTATCTACCATAACTTGTTCAGACATTCCCCAATGGGGCGACACACCCTCAGTTCTACATTTTTTTGCCATCACAAAAAAGCTGGTGTGTATATGTGTGTGTGTGTGTGTGTGTGTGTGTGTGTCTGTGTCTGTGTATGTGTCTGTATGTTCTTTAATATTTCCCTTGACTCATGCATCTCCAACTCAGAGTTTCTATTTAATTCTGGCCTTTTCATCAGGAATCCTTGGAAATCCTTCATTGCATTAACATTGAATTCATTAAATTTTATTTTCCATTTATTTCCTGAAGGGTTATGTTCAGTTCTGCTGGATAAGTTATTCTTGGTTGTAAGGCTACATCATTGGCCTTCTAAGATAGGATATTCTAAGCTCTCCATTCTTTAATAGTAGTAGGTGCTAAATTATATATGAACTTTACTATGGCTCCTTGGTATTAAATTTTTCTTTCTGGCAATTACAAATTTATTTTCTTGGAATTTAGCAATAGGTTTTGCCTAACATGTTCTTGGAAGCCTTTATTTTGGATTTTGGGATTTCTTCCAAGGAGTAGGTAGTGGATCTTTTCTATTTCAGCTTTGCCTTCTGGTGCTAAGAAATATGAGCAGTTTCCTTTCATGGCTTTTTTTCTTTTTTCCATGTTATTAGAAGTTGATGAACTTTATTTTTAAGTCAATTAAAAGGAAAATTATTCACAAAGTTGTGGAATAATATGGGTACAAAACATAGAGTACTTCTATGACATATGAAGCATTGCCTTTCTCATAATAAAAGTACTTTGAGTTAAAGAAGAAAATGCTATATTCTTAGTGATGTCTAATCATTCAAAGATGAAACAAATCCATCTGTAACAAAAATTTCTCTCTAAATTTGCATATTTGTTGGATATTCTAAATAGGACAAGAGCAGTATAAATAAAATAACTGAAAATTTTTAAGTTTGAGCATAGAATTTTTTAAATGACAAAATATTTTGTCATTTTTAAAAGCCTGCCCTTCAAATGAAATAGAAGAAAACAATGATGTTCATTGATCACTTGAGCAGTCTACAGAATTTATTGTTATTTTATTTTAAAGATCTGGGCATTTCTAATGAATAAAGAATTCATTTATTATGGATAAATATGATACATTAGTTCTTAGTCCATCCAAAGAAAAGTTAATAAACTTATCTTATTGTATTATACTGAAACAAACATGAAAATCTTAGGTTTCACTGTATTCCCACAAAGAATTCTGTTTTGTCACAGTTGTAAATTTTGTTATGTTTTATATTAACATAATGTCAACAACATTAGCATTTTATTTGTGTGCAACAATTTTTTGCTAGAATTTTATGTTTTTAATTTTTTACACCAAATTTTACAAAACCAAATATAATAAGTATTTCCATGTACAAAGAAAAAAGAAGATTGGACATAAATGAAATTGCAAATCCCTTATATATTTAGCTCATTTTTCTTCATATATACATGATAAATTACATCCACAAGAGTCCCAGATGCTTCCCACCCTCCTTGAATCACAAAATGTGTCATTCAGGACACTGACATGTTCATATAAACTCTTTCATATTTTCGGAGGTAATATTCACATTTTATTCTTCAAGCATTAATTCTGGAACTGTGTATAATCTTCTCTTGATTCTATTCACTTCACTGTTCATTATATCATATACTTCTTTCCAAGTTGTTGTTTTTTTTTAATTAGCCTGTTCATTGCTTCTTATGGCACAATAGTGTTCTATCACAATTATATGCCATCATTTCTTTTGCCATTCCCCAATTGTTGGTCAACCCATCAATTTCCAATTCTTTGCCACTACAGAGAGAGATGCAATAAATATGGGTTCTTTTCCTTTTTCCCTGATCTTCTTGGGAAACAGTCAGCAATGATATTTCTGGATCTACGGGAATACATAACTCTTTGGGTGTAATTCCAAATTGCTCTCTAAAATTGTTGGATCAGTTCATATCTCCACCAACAGTGGATGTACTCATTTTTCCACATTCCTTCCAACATTTTTCATTTTTCCCCTTTGATATTTTAGCCAGTCTGATGGGTATGAGATGAAATATCAGAATTGTTTTGTTTGGCTTCTTTTATGGTTTCTTGAAATGTGTTGTATAGATTCTTTTTATGGTTATATCTTTCATGTAGATTAGTGGTTCTTTAATTATTTCTCCTAGATGCTAAATGTTTTTGCTATGAGGTATATTTTTTCACTTTCTGGTTTTTAAATTTATTTTTAATATTTCCTATTCTCTCCTGGAGCCATTATCTTCTATTTAGTCCCTAACTATTGGGAAGTTCTTTGCATGAGAAAAGTTGTGTGCTATTTCTGCCAAACTGTTAATTTCCTTATTAATTTTTTTCTCTGATTGGTTAATTTTTCCTTTTTTTTCTCTAGCACTTTAATTTAATTTACAAAAAAATATTTTTCTTGTTTCTTGCTTAACCCAAGCTCTCTGTGTGTGTATGTGTGTTTTATATTTTGTTTGCAGAATTTTTGAGTCATTCTCTTTTTCAACATTTATTTCTTCAGTGTTCTCAACACAATAACAGCCTTTTTATGATAGAATTCCGTTTTTTTTTTTTTTTGGTTTGCTCATTCTTCCCATCTACGTCCTAACAAAAGAAAAACCCTTTCATTAGAGTCAGGCTCTACATATTTATGGATGGAATATCTGGAACAATCTTACTGATATTTTCTCGATTTATTAAGTATTTTGTTATTACAGAATGTCAGGGACTAATCAGATAGGGACCTACAAGCTTTCCATGTTCTTAAAGTGGTCTGATCCTGGGCAAACTTTGATCAATGCCCTCTTAGTCTGAGCTTAGTTAGTTGCTTACCAAGGTTTGGTATATCATACCTATGGTTTTCCTCCAATTGGAATTCCAGTTTATTTGCTCAAGTCAGTCACCATCAGCCATCTTGAAAGATTTACAAATTCAGAGTGAATGAACTCTAGGATCCTCTTTAGACTGGGATTTATGTCTTGATTGTTCTGCTACAAGATTTAGTCTAGGCTGAAAGCTAGATCTGAAATATCTTTGTATTCCTAGAGCCAGAACCACACAGCTACTTTTCCTTCAGAATTTTCTTTTTGCAAATACAACTTAAGACCAATGATTCCTTCCCACCCTGTAATAGCACCTTTAGTAGATTCTCTACTATTTTTGCTAGATCTATGACCAAAAATTGGATAGTGAGCAACAGAGCTGCCAATTGGTACCTATTCCTTCACCTTCCATTAATTTAATGATTTTTGTACTTGATTGGATTACATCTTGTCCTGGTATAAGGTCTCTGTCCCTATACTGGAATGTCTCACATGGCCTTTCCCTGCTAGAGTCCTCAATTTCAGTGTCTGCAAACCTTTATCTCCATATATTGCCCTGGGTTAGAAAAAATACTTATAATCAAGTTTTTTTCTTGGATTCAACACTCAGTCTGGAAAATTTTCCAGGCCTGTTAGGAAGAGTTCTATGTTAGAACTCACCTGAACTTCTTATTACTCCTATTACTCTGCCACCTTGGCTCTGCCATCCTTCCTTAGTTATTAGTCCACTCCTCTTTTCTGAGTCATTTTTTCATTATCATTTTATCTTATTTTTACTTCTTTTCCCTTTTAATTTTTTCATCCTCTCAATATTCCAGAATGCTTTTCCCCATGCCCCTAGATTTTTCCAAATACTCTGAACCCCTAACATTCACAAGTAGTCAGCAGGGATTTATCCATCCATGTAACCATTAAATTTTTCATGATGAAAGAATTTTTATTCTCTGCCCCATATTTGAATTTCATGCATTAATGCTTGCTCACCTACAGATTTTCTACCAGATGGAACACTTCTGCAGCCTTGTGTCTTTACAAATTCCATTTATAATTTGTCCACCAAATGTATGTTGGAAGATTGATAACAAACTGATATATTACTAATATCTAGATAAATCTGAGAGAGTTTAAATCCATAGGAAACAGAATTATGATTTTGAATGTAAGGTCAAGTCAAAAAGGATTTATGATGCATGTATTATATGGTAGATGCCAAGGATACAAAAAGGAGTCAAACATATGTGCAGGTATACACACATACACACACACACAGACATAGTAGTAGTAATAATAGATAATCCAGAAAGGGTATATAAAACATCATGGGAGATCAGCAAAAATACTTATTTAAAAACAAAACAAGCACTTTACCTTTCATCTTAGAATCAATACTGATTCTAAAGCAAGAGAGTGGTAAGGGCTAGGCAATGGGGGTTAAGTGATTCTCACAAGGTCACAAGATAGTAAGTATCTGAGGCTAGATATGAATTAGGAATTTCTAGGCCTGACTTTCTCTCCACTGCATCACCTAACTACCCCACCCCCACCAGATAATGTTTATTTTAGAAGGTAGGATTTTAGCAGGAACCTGAAAGAAGTCAAGGAAACAAGGAGGTAGAGATGATGTCTACAATTACAGGTTTCTTGTATGATGTCAAATATTCATTTTTTTAATCACGTGGATAGAATTGTCTGAGTATTTGGTGTTAAGCAAGTGAAATAATCAGAGAATTGACTCAGCTTTACATTTCTTAGCAGATGCCCCAGTATCTTATAGATATACTTATAGTCACTAACTAAAATTAATACAATATATTTTTAAATATTGAAAACCTTATAGTCATATATTTTAATCAGCTTTTAATTTTTATACTTTGTGGCTTACAAAGATTCTTTTCTTATGATCTTTGCAAAAAATCTATTTATATTGCGACCAACTGTTTCAAATTTATAGATTATAAAATCCTTTTAAACTATGGTTCATCAATACTATTAGAAAGTGCCAATATAGTTTTTAAAGCTTCATATAATCATAATTATGGGGAGAATAACAATGATATACAATGTTACAGATGGCACAGGAACTATAGAGGAGGGTGGGATGATTTGCATTATATCTTTAAAAATTCAATTCAGTTCAATAAATTTTTATGTTCAGAAAATGCTGCTAGGTTCCAGGGGAGATTACAAAGATCAATAAAGGGAAGGAGGAAAAAAGCAACAACAGTGCAATCTTTAGCTACATTAGGCAGACTATGTTGTATGGTGTCCAGAAATACAGAGAGGGGAAAGGGAGAGACAGAAAGACAGTCAGAGACAGAGAAGAGAGAGACAGAGAAACAGAGACAGAGACAGAGACAGAGAAAATAGTCCCATTATACCCTGTATGGAGTGTCAGAGTGAGGGGAGGGGGTCAGGTTACCTATAAATTACTAGTTACCATGTTTTAGGAAAGATGTTGCCAAGTCAGAATATATTTATATAAGTCTGCTTTTGTGGTAATAGGTCTTAAGACAATCCTCTACTATCAAGATTGATTGAAGGCATTGGAGATATTTATCCTAAGGAGGAGAGGATTTACAAAAGGAACACATAATCCCTATCCCTAAATGTTTGAAAGATCTTTCATCTAAAAGAAGTGATACACCTGTTTTGTTTAGACCCATCTGCCAGAGCTAGGAGCAGTGGGTGGAAAATACAGAGACAGATTTCAGTTCCTATATGAAGGGATTCTGTCTTAAACTTTACAGATTTCTCAAAATCGAAAAAGTAGCATAGGAGGTAACAAATTCTCCATCACTCGGGGATTTCAAGTAGAAACTAGATGACCACTTGTTAGATGGTATAAGTGGGATTCCACTTAGATACAGCTTAGCCTAAAGAATCTAAGATTCCTCCCAACTCTGAGCCTATATATTTCAATTGGGCAAAGATTTTTATCCTTAGGAAATTCACATTATAAAAAGTAGTTCTACCACTTAAACCAATGTAATACAAACCATAACAAGGTAAGTGTATGTGCAAGTTATATGTAAGCTGCTATGTGAGTTCTAAGGAAGGGAAGAGCATGAGAATAACTAAATCCTACCCTGAAAAAATGAAAGAAAGAAAAGGAAACTAAAGGAATTTGTTCCTGACCAATGTACATTCATTCTACTTCTTAAAGTAACCTTGATTCATTTTGTTGAGAAAAAAATCATAAGGTAAGTAATACATATGTAATATATATGTGGTATTTACAAGTATCATCCTTCCCATAGTCACTCTGATTTTCTTTACACCTAAAGGGCAGAATCCTGAATAGATCCATGAACATATGCAATGCAGAGAGTTTCAGAGCTTTTGAAAGATTATTCAGATGATCAGGTGTTTGAAAGAGCACACCCCCTTTGAAGAGACTGGAAACTTTGGGCACTGAAAACTGTGAAAGGAATCATGATTCTGAATGACCATGGAAAGCATTATAATCATAAATACCATATGCATATTGCATATGTGCAGGTCTACTGAGATTTCATTTCTCAACTCAGCAATGCTTTCTCTGATTGCAATTTAATAACAGTGGTATTTGAATGAAGAAAAATAAAAATAGGAATAGTCTGAATTTGTCTTTTACTTATTTTGTAATTTTCCAGGAGATTTCTTCTCCCATTGCAGTTTATAGTCTTAGAGAGTCACCTAAAGAAGTGAGAGTTTAAGTCATGTGCCCAAGGCCATATGGCCAGGATATAATAGATGCAGACCTTGAATGAAGTTTTTCCTGGTGGGAAACCAGCTTTCTATTCATTAAGCAAGACTACTTGTCAATCTGTATTTTAATTCCAAAATAAATAAATAAAATGGTGATGATTTTCCAAACCTGATTAGCAGTGGTATAGATTACTAGAGATGAAAGAGTAGCATTCAAAGGATGTAAGCCAGCACTTTATAGGACAGACACAAATCTCAGAATATATAAAAGTATCTTAAGGATGTGAGACAGTGAGTTTAATTCTCATAAATGTTGAGAAGAAACTGTGAGTTTAAACAAGGATAGAATAACTACTTCTTTCCATTGAGTTGTTGTTTTCAGTCAGGTCCTACTCTTCATGACCCTATCTAGAGTTTTCATGGCAAAAATACTGGAGTAGTTTGTCATTTCCTTCTCAAGCTTACTTTACACATGAGGAATGTTGTATTTGGGAAGCTGTAAGATGCCAGGGGTCTATAGCAATCAAGTCTCACTAATCTTTTGGTCTATAAGGGACACACACACACAGGCTTGACTGAAGGGAGGCGCAGGATCTTGCTCAGTGCTCCTTCATTTCCCCCCTCCCACTAGGCAGTTGGAAAATCAGTTACTGTAAGATAATGATGGACAGACTTGTTAAACACAGTGCCAGGACAGTAACTTAGGAAAGGCTGAACTCCTAAAGATGATAACTTTCTCTAAACTATTTCCCCACAGGATTGAAGAGAAGAGAATAGGAGAAGTTTGATGTTTTTAAAACTCGCAGGCACAGAGGAAAGGTCTTACTTCTGGGCTATAAGCAGGAGGAGCTCAGCTTGAGGAAGTTGTGAGTATTTCCTTATATATAACCAGGCTCTGCTCCCAATTGATTAAAGGTTTAATGATATGTGGGTATGGGAAGAAAGGAAGATCAAATAAGGATTGACAAGGTCTGAGAAGCCCTCAAACTGTTATGTCCAAGCAGCCCCTCCCCCCAAAGGGGAAAGGTAATTTGTATAGCTATTCTGTTCTCTAAGCCTATAAATAATCTTCTCCTATATCTAAATAACTAAACAGAGGTAACTGTGATGTAGTTGAATGTGAAATCAAGGTAAAACAGTTTGGCAGCTAGGAACTAAAGTGGCTTTGTTCAGATTCAAGCCTCAAGTCCCAAGAGCAACCCAGCAAGCAGAGTGACCTGCCTACTCTAAACCCAGGACCAAGCTGCCTTTAACTGCCTCCCCTCTCAGAGTTGTCCGGGCGCTCTATGGAATTCTGAGCTGTGGCCTGAATCCCTTTCTGTGACTAGAATTCCACTCTGCAATCTGAATCTCACAGGAAACTGAGGCATACTCGCCCAGGGTCACATAACTAATAAGTGTCTGAACTGGATTTGAACTCTTGAAAATAAGTCTTCCTGATTCGAATTCCAGTGCCCTGTCCCCTGTACCACATAGCTGCCTATTTTTCTCCATGCATTAGGCAAATTTCACCGTATTCTATGCTCTATGCTCTCCTAGGTCCTGGGGTAGAGACTTGGTCCTACCCATATCCCTCCATTTTCCCAGGCATGTAGTGATAACCTCTGTCTCTTTCCTATGTCATTTCTCTCTTTTACTCATAAAGACAGAGCAAAGCACACAGGTTGTTTTTGTTTTCTGTTTTCAGGCCTATGAGGCACAAGTGGAGTGGTTGATTGGAAAATAGTGTTTCATGGTGTCTTAACAGAATTGCAAAAATAAGCGATGAAAAATCTCTGCTTGTTTCTCTTGTTTCCACTGAACGGCTCCTCATCAGACTTCTATCTAGTTGAGTGCATTTCATAATATAGCACTTTTATCATTGTCCTTGGAGTAGCAATCAGAAAAAAATCCCTAGCTTTTACCCTAATATTATCTCACCTTTATTGCCTTACACAAAGACTAATCTCTTTCTCATTCAACATTCATATTATTCCTCTTTCTAAGTATGTCAAAAATACTCATGGCAGTTACATGTAACATTAAAGTATCTTTCATCTCAAAACCTCAGTGCACTCATAAACAAAGGGAAAATCTTACCACTCAAGTATAAAAGGCTGCTTTTCACTCTGACCCTTCATTCTTCATTCTGGTTAAGGTCCCTATTCCTGACCTTCAGGGCCCAGAACTTTAACAGTTCAAGACTCGTCCATGTCTCAAGAAGAATCAACCAAAAAGCATTTATTAGGGCCAATGGAGAGAGCACCAGGCCTTGAGTTGAGAGGACATGGGTTCAAATCTACCTTCAGACCCTTCCTAGCTATGTGACCTCGGTCAAGTCACTTAGCCTATATTGCCTAGTCCTTGTCTCTCTCCTCTCTTGGAATTGAGACTTAAAGAAAAGATAAGTGTTTAAAAAAATAACAAGTATCATTAAGTGATTACTATAACACTATGTTACATCCTGGGTCTTGACCTCAAGGACAATGCCTATATATTAAAGGGAATTAGAGAGTACAATGGACAGAGCATTGTGCCCAGAGTCAGAAAGACCTGAGTTCAAATTTGGAGATGGACACTTATTGCCTCTGGGGTCTTGGATAAGTCATTTAACTTCTGTTTAAATCAATAAGCCTTTATTAAGCAATTACTATATGCCAGGCACTGTGCTGAGTAGTTTGCCTCAGTTTTACCAACTGTAAAATGAGGATAATAATAGCACCTACCTCCCAGGGTTGTTGTGAATAAAATGAGATAATATCTATGAAGTGCTTTGCATATAGTAGACACTGCAAATGCTAACTATTATTATTCTGTATAGATCTATACAAAATAAATGCAAGACTGGGAACAGAAAGAGTCACTGATAGCTGGGTGAATCAGAAAAGGATTCAGATGGCATCTGATCCAGGCTTTGAGAGATGTGTTGGGGAGATAGGGGGATGTGGGGGAGGGGGTGATGGGGAGGATTCTCATATGGTCCTTTGCTGCAACAAGGCCGTTTATTCATTCTTCCTTAATTATTTGTACCTCGAGCGCCACAAAAGCTATTACAAATCTTTTCTTGTCTCCTTAGACCTCACCTGCCTCTCCTTAGTAGTGAACTCTTAGTTACAAACCTTCTCGATTAGGTGCAAATCCGACATTTTACTTTGCTGAGAAAACTAAGTAGTCATTCATTGTGAGCTATTTCTTCCCTTCTCATCTTAATTTTTTAAATATATTTTCTAGTCTTTTCTCCTTTCCCTCAGCCTCTGATGGAAAGGCAATCCTTCTCCTTGCCTTTTTCTTTTTAATAAATCCTTACTTTCTGTACTATTAACGACTCTAAGGCAGAGGGGCAACAGCTAGGGAAACAGGGTTAAATGGACTTTGCTAGGGTTACACAGCCAGGAAGTAGTCTGAGGTCAGATTCAAACCGAGGTCTTCATAACTCCAGGCCATCTAGCTGCCCATTTGTGTCCCCTTGAATCCATTCCCCTCTCATTTTCTTTAGAAAACAGTAACAAAAGTCATCCCTTCTCTCTCTCAAACATTCAACCTTTCTCTTTCTACTGGTTTCTTCAATCATGTTTAGGTGCCCTACAATCTTAAAAACAAAGAAACGAATAAAAAACATCTTCTTTAGCCCCTTAAGCTATGATTCTATAACTATCTCTCAGCTAAATTTCTAGAAATTCAAAAAACCTATATTATTTTCTCCACTTTCTTTCCACTTACTCCTCAATCTTTTTCAATCAGGCTTCTAATTACAAAACTCACCTGAACTTTGTTTCTGATAAGTCATGTTGATCTCTTAATTGCCAAATCTGTTGGTCTTTTCTTAATCCACTTTCTTCTCATCCTAGTAATTGAATTTTAAATTATTGACAAATAATATTCCTGGAATTTCTCCTTTATGATTTTAGTAACATTATTTTTTCCTGCTTCCTTCCTTCTTGTCTGATTCTATTTAAACTGAGTGTATTACCTAAGTCTCTGTACTGGACATCTCAGTGTTTCTGTCTCTGTCTGTCTGCCACTCTCTCTATTCCTTCTTTTCAATTTACTTTGCTATGATTCAGGGCTATTTATCCAGCTCCAACTTCTCCCTAAAATTTAGTTCCACATAACTGAATGTCATTTTCTGAATTCTCTTACTAGATGACATTTTTAATTGAAGGCATCTTGAAGTCAACACATCCAATATTGAATTTATTCTTTCTCTCCAAATCTTTCCCTCTTTCCTACTATTCCATTTGTGTCTAAGGTATTGATGGTGAACCTTTTAGAAATGGAGTGCCAAGCCCTGCCCAACTCCCACCCCTGTATTCCACCCCTTACCCGACACAGGGGAGAGAGGAAGCACTAGAGCTCCCATTGGACTGCTGGGCAGGGGGGGGGGGTGAAGTGAAAAATGTCCTCAGTGAGTGTAGAGAGGGTGAAGGGAATGGCCCAAGCACTCTGCTCCTCTCCAGTTCTGAAGCCTATGAGCTGCCCATCTTACCCCTTGTGCATGCCCATTGGGCTGCTGGGCAGAGGGGCATGGGGTATGAAAAATGCCCTTAGGCACAGTGGAGAGAGGGAGAGGAACAGCTCCTTCCAAGGTCCTCTGCCTTTCTAGTAACAGTCTCTGAGGAATTGGGGGGGGGGCAACACAATGCTCACAGAGATCCCTTTGAATGCAATCTTTGGCACCCGTGCCATGACTGGTCTAAGGCATCCCCACTCTTCTTCTACTCTCCCAGATTTGAATTATGAACATTATCCTTGACTCCTTATTCTCATTCAGTCCACAAATCAAAAAAAGTTACAAAATCTTGTCATTTCAACCTTTATAGCATCTTTCACCTCAGTTCCCTTCTCCCTAATCACATTGCCAGCAGCTTAATTCAAGGCATCATCACCTTTCATCTAGATCATTAGAATATACTCATAATTGGTCTCCCTTTCTCAACTCTTTCCCCACTCCCATCTATCCTTTACACTAAAACCAAAGTGATTTCCCTTAAGGTTTGAATGTGTGATGATACCTTTTTCAATTTCCATGGCTTCCTGTTTCCTTTAGAATAAAATATATACTCATCACTTAGATTTCAAAGTCCTTCAGAGGCTGGTCCTAGCCTCTTTGCACTTGATTTCCTTTCTTACACTCTACAAACTAGCTAGCCTTGACCTTCTCTCTGTTTATCATATATAATACTATATCTCTCATCTCTATACCTTGGCACTTGTCTTCTTGCTATTCTTTACTTAATCTGGAATGCCACTATTCATTGCTTCAATGTGCTCTCTCCTCACTTCTGCCTAATAAAATCCCTCTTTTTATTCTAAGTTCATATACCATCTCTTCATCATCATTTCTGATCCCCCAAATGCTAGTGCCCTTGCCTCCCCAACCACCTTGCATTTAAATAAAGATTATAATAATTATTATAATCATATAAATTTTAACAAATATACTAAAAATATAAAATTTATTTGAATTCATATGTACATATTCTTTTTATATTCATTCTTTATGAACTTATATATGTACCTTTATATCCTTTATTAGAATATAAATTATTTGAACATGAGTTTATTTTATTCTTTGTATTTGAAACCTTAGAATCTGCCACAGTTCCAGGAATATAGTAGGTATTTTGTACTTGCCAATTACATTGAATAATTCAAGACATGATATATATCCAGTGAAAAGTCACAAAGGTGGTAGCTGGAGTCCCATAGAAGAGGAACAGCAAAATAGCCAATTTAAATATATGAAGTTGATTATAGAGGGCAATAATATAAAATAAGCCTAGAAAGGCAGTTTGGTGTCAACTTGTGAATTGCCAAACAGAAGAGTTTATATTTGAACCTGAAGGTGATAGGGGATTTCTGTAGTTTATTGAGTAGAGGATGATATGTTCAGATTTGAATTTTATAAAAATATAATTGGCAGCTTTATGAAATATTGATTAAAGAGATAAGATAATTGAGGTTAGGGGGGGTAATTAGAAGGCCAAGGGTCAGCTTCATCAAAGGCATAGCAATGAGAGATGGAATCGTATATGTGAGAAATAGCAAGAGGGCTATTTTGACTTGATCATTGAGTGTATAAAGAGATAGATTTCATTTTTTTAGTACCTACTATGTGCCAAACACTGAGGTAAATCATTTACAAATAGTATCTTATTTTATCTTCTCCACAGCTGGGACATAGGTGTTCTTATGAGGCAGAGAGTCATTAAATAACTCATCTAAGGCCACACAGCTAGTTAATAGGAATGATAAATAACAAGCATGCAAGTGAAGATTGATCCAGGTTGTGAATCCAGAAGGGTTACCATTTGAATTTAAAGACTATACAGAGAATATTCTGAAATATAAAATTAACTCATCAAGACCCTTTCATATGATGAATTCTGGCACCTGCTTATCAAAGATCCTTTCCTGGATTCCTGACCCAGTTTCACCCATCCTAATTCCTATTGTTAGAGACAGTTAGATATTGCAGAGAATAGAGTGCCAAGTATTGAGTCAGAAAGAAGTGAGTTCAAATCCAACCTCAGACATACAGAAGTGTGATTCATACAAGTCACTTAATGCTATTTACCGTAGTTCTTCATCTGTAAAATGAACTGGAGAAGGAAATGGCAAACTACTCTAGTATCTTTGCCAAGAAAACTCCAAATGAGGTCATAAGGAAAAGGACATTGAAAAATGACTGAACAATAATAAAACTTCCCATTGTTAGGAAAATGTCCCTTTTCTAGAGATAAGATTCACAATTAAGTTTGCTTTTATTAATTTTGCCCTGTAGAACCAAGTAAACATATTAATTTCCTCTTGAAATGCTGAAAAACATAATTAGCCATTGAAATAAAGACTATTATGTTCTTACTAAGTGCAGACTAAATAGTTCATTCAACTCCTCAGATATTTATTCAGTGTCTAGAGTACTGTAGCATTGTTTCCAGTCCAATTAATATCCAATTATAATTAATATCTAACACCATTCTTCTTTAGAAGTTGGATGATCAAAAATGGTCTCTTTGTTACCATGTGCCTAGAAGCAAGGGTACTCAAGTACCAAGATGTGAGCTCCTTTCAAGCTCTACACACTATGAGACTATTAATATAACCTAATATCACAATCACTTTTAGGGGGTCTCTGTTGGCTCATATTGAGTTAGTATATAAAAAACCCAAAGGATATTAATGTACATTAATTATTATCTATCTATATGTCCTTTGTCTACTACTAATGCAGCTATTTTTAGACCAAGTATCTATTAATTCCTCCTCTGTGTAATTATTCTCCCTGTCTCAGTGTCTCTGTCTCTGTCTGTCTCTGTCTCTGTCTCTCTTCCTTCTTTTCAATTTACTTTGCTATGACTCAGGGCTATATCTCCAGCTCCAGTTGCTCCCTAAAGCTTTAGTTCCACATGACCAAATGTCTTTTTTGACTTCTCTAACCAGATGACATTTTTAATTGAAAGCACCTTGAACTCAACATATCCAACAGTAAATTCATTCTTTCCCTCCACATCTTTCCATCTTCTGTTCTATTCCATTTTGTCTAAGTCTGTGATGGTGAACCTTTTAGAGATGGAGTGCCAGGCCCAAACCCCACTTATGTGCCCCACCCCTTACTCCACACAGGGGAGGGAGCACTCCCCTGGACTTCTGAGCAGAGCGATGGGTGAAGTGAGAAATGTCCTCAGTGAGTGTAGAGAGGGTGAGGGGAATGGCCCAAACACTCTGCTTCGCTCCAACTCTGCTGCCTTTGTAATCTCAGACCCAAAAAAAGGAAATCATTTTGGTCTAACATGCTCCATGCTGGCTCTGATTTATCACTATTTCTCTTTTTAACTATTTATAAGTTGTATCTTTGGTAATACATTTCACATTCTTGCAAAAAATTGCAGTTAAGCTCATTGGTCCAAAAATGAGCTGATTTTTAAAAACATGGATCTTTCTCATTCTCTAGTTTATTTCCCCTGTTTATTAGAAGTTTCCAAAGATCACTAACAGTGATTTAAGACTCACATATGCCAGTTCTTTCCATAAACTATGATTTACTTCAGCACAGACCACTTTTGCCACTTAATGTTTCCTTGACTGAACAAATCAAACCTATCTTCATCAGTAAAACAAGAATAATAAAAATGAAGCAATGGGATCGAATTTTTCTCTTCCTTTTAAGATATTTAGTTACTTAGATGAATTCTCCATATTCTTTCAGGGATTTGCATAGCTTTTTGTCTTAATATCAATAGTAAAACAAAAGAGAAAGAGAGAGAGGGAGAGAGAGAAAGAGAGA
>NC_058132.1:623081848-623139677 GCF_016433145.1 Gracilinanus agilis | reverse complement strand
TAACTCTATCTTTTTTTAATTATTGTTTTATTCTAAGTTGGTTAAAATAATATTTGCTAAACAATGTATATAGACCCAGTGATGTAACTGAGCAAATATATTTCCCCAAATTGAGTCAGTTATTCTCTTTTGCCAGATAGGGTCAGGATTATGGATTAATTCAATAACATTTTCATCATATTTAAAGGGGAATAATTTCATTCAATATGCAGGTTGATAGAGAAGAGAAAAGATAGGAAGCTTACCACTATTCATTAGGGCTATTGATAAGGGCCCAATATGAATGCAGAGGGCCACCAATTACAACAAATTAAAGGAAAATGGAGAATTTTCATGAAGAAGAATAAAATTCTTTTTCAGAAAAAAGTTCATCATCTGATATAAATACCTAGAAAGAAGATGAATTATGTATCAAGAATGCCCTTTCCATGATTCCAAATGCTAACTACTACCCATCATCAGGCAGCTAAAATGATTAAACAAAGAATACAAACAAATTTCACAAAGAATTGAAAGGAATATTAGAATCCAGTTAGTCTAATCTTCTCTCTTTGTAGATACAACTACTGATAGGCAGAATTATTGAGATCCCATGAGACAATAAATGTCAGAGCTGAATTAGAGTCTAAAATGTCTTATTCTAAGGGCAGACTTTACAAAACTATCTCCCTATGCTGGTTAACAAAAGGAAGAAATAAAACATGGAATTTTCATCAAAATGAATAATTCCTGCTGTTCTTCTGTCATGGCCCCTCTTGCCATATAGCTGATCTGAACAACATGGCTTCTTTTTGCTTATATTTTTTCTTCAGATCATACCCTGAATCATGCTAATCACTTGAAGGTTCTACAGCTTTTCTATTTTGTTGACATAATCTCTTTACCTTAAATTTAATGCGGAATTTCTGGTGAAGATTTACCATAATAAAACGGGTAAGAATGATATCCTTCCTGACCTATATTTATGCTTATGCTACCTTCCTGAATAGAGTTTGAATAGAATTCCATTGAAAATGGCTTGGTCTCTAGATTCCTTTTGATATTAGCTCTTTTACCTTTGAAACAGTTATTAAACATTTTAGAGTTTGTATCATGAATGGTCATCTTGAGATTCAAGGAGATGGTACAGATTTCCTTGAAATTACTCCCAGCAACTGAGGACAAACCTCAAAGGCAATGTTTCAAATAGAGACCCAGATGCTAACTGGCAAGAAAAAAATGAGTTATTAGGGCTTTTGTCACATATATCGAAGAGAATAAAGGAGCAACCTTTCTTAGGGCTACATACTCTGAAGCATTTTAGCTCACTGCAGGCATTAATTTCACTGTGAAAATGAATTGCTTTTGTTGTTGTTTTTAAAGAATAAAAATCAAAATTCTACTTTCAAATGAAAGGAGTTAGACCTGGTATGCCTGTTTGAAAAAAAAATAAGATGAATTAAATTCTAAGATTTAATCAAAGAAAATGGGAGAATAGAGACTAAGACTAATCTCTGTGAGTCAATGACTCACAGAAGTTATCAGGATGTGAGTTATACCCTGGAAAATCATTATTTTTAGCTAGGAATCTCCCTATGTGGATCGACAGTCTCTATAGTTGGATACACTTTGTTCAGGGTTATAGGGTTAAGGAGTATAAGTAACATTTATTTGAATAATCTTTCAGGCTAAGATTTTCTTTCTTTAACCCATCTAGTCAACTACTTTAAATATTTTATTTGGTTTTTCTTATTGCACTGGAATTTTTCAGGCTTTGATTTGTTGTTTTTTTCCCTGAGTTCTCATATATAATGATAAACACAACAAAAATTAAATATATCTATCATTTATAATAGCATTTATGGTTAGGACCTTGTTTCTCATACTCTAGGATTTTCAAAAAGAAACATTTGCCAGTGTCCCACCCTACATTTTCCTTCCACCCAACCTTTCCTGCTCACTTCAGTTTAGCACTGACCTGTACAGTATTCTAGAAAGTGGACAGTCCTGGTTATGGATACTAGTTGAAAAGTCTTGCCTTTCCTTTAATCATTAAATCATTTAATTATTTAATCATTAAAACATCCCCATGGGAAAGATAGTGCAAACTACTGATGTGCCAAGGCCAAACAATGAGGACATAGCAGAGTCCAAACTCAATCACAAAGGAAGTATGGTGAAGAGGAAAAGAGAGAATAATTAATTTTGAATTAGAGGACCTGAGACTGAATCCCAGTTCTTGTACTTACTACTAATGTTAGCAGAGGAAAGTCATTTAGCCATTAGGGTCACATTTTCATATTCACAAAATGATTTTGGGGTGGGCTTAGAGGAGATGGACTACATTGACTGTGATGTACTTTCTATGTCTAAATCACTGATCTGGAGTGTAATTTGATTCCAACTCCAGCCTTCTCTCCAACATATATTATCCATATATATCTAGGTTAATTATGAAGGCAAAAATAAAAATAAAAATTACTTTAACCAAAACAGAACAACTTTGAGAGAATATGACCTGTTAATTAAGCTCCCTGCAATAAGAAAACATTCAAAGAAACCAAACAAGAATATGGAGTAATCTAATTCAATAGTTAAAAGTAATTGAAGAAAAATAAAAACCACATGTCTCAAGGGAAAAATTGGTTAACAATGCACCTAGAAAACAAATCTATTACAATAGGAAATGTCACACTGCCACCTTTCATAACTACTCCCTAGTGATTCAGAATTATTTTCCACAGAATTTTAAGGTTAATTTCCTAGTTTTAGGTCTATTTCCTAAATAATTTTTAGACTTTAAAAAAATCCCTGATTTAAATTTAAGTAACTTAAATCATGCCATTTCTTTAGATCTAATAATCTCCTTAAGTTCTGTGTCCTTTTAATCTCTTAAGGATTTCAAAGTGTTTTATAAATAGATTGAATCTATTATAAAGTAAATTGACCACTGATTAGACATCTAATCACAATTTATTGTCATCATCAAGTTGTCTCTTGTCACTAAATCCAGGCTTAACAAGTTATTGTACCATTGCAATCTGATCAGTCCTACTCTTCCTTAATACTGATCTAGTTTATCAGATGAAGCCACACTTCCTATACATCAGTCAGATATACTGAACCCTAACCCTTCGAGAACATCTGAAAAGGCAAGAAAGTAGTTCTAAGTGAGAACAACAAAAATTTTAAAAAGCCTAACCAAATGAACTGTCATAAAGCCTATAAACCTTATTCCCTCAGGCACAAAGTGCATTATACTTTAGATGACATTCATTATATGATGATCTTGTTTCTCCTGCAAACTTTCAGATTCACAGTGTTTTGTAAGCAGAGTATACTGACTGGGGATCAGTTGCATCTTCTTTTTGTTTTGGTTGTTGTTTTTTGTTATGAAGATATTTTATTTTTTAAACCAATTACATGTAATAAATTTCCACATAAGTTTTATGAAGTTATGTGATCCAAATTATCTCCCATCTTCCCTTTGTTCTCCCCTCCTGGAGCTGGCAAGCAATTCAGTCTGGGTTATACATGTATTATCATGCAAAACATTTCCATATTGATCATTTTTATGAGAGAATAATCATATAAAAAGCTGTATATTATATTGTATATTACACTTGTATATGCACTATGCATGTATACACACAAACATATACCTACTGAGTAGTTGTTGTCCTTTGTGCTTACAACCAAAATGACATCTCTATATCAGGATCAATATATATTATGTCCAATTGTGTCTGATCAGACCAATGTAACCTCAGAAATCTCTACCATATGTCAAGCACAAATAGACCATGTCAGCTTTTGGGTTGGAGGTGTTTCTAAATTTGAACATTTCATGTTTTTTTTGCACTACTGCCTTTCTGCTTTGCTCAGAGAGCACAAAGTCATCTTTGATGCAGTCATGCTCTATGGCAGTGATGGGCAAACTATGGCTGGTGGGCCAGATGCAGCCCCCTGAAATGTTCTATCCTGCCCTTCGACATTATTCCTAATCTGACGAATACAATGAGTAGGATACAATACAATGAAACTTCAAAAGGGTTGCCTTAGAAATAAACCGACAGATGAGCATTTCCTTTCCTTTAGCCCCCTCTTTAAAAAGGTTGCCCATCACTGCCCTATAGGATGGTTCCGGGTCAGCATCTCCCATGTGTCATAATCATTACTAAAGTTCTTCAGAGAGACCTTGAGAATGTCTTTATCACTTCTTACTACTTCTATGTGAGTGCTTTTTTCATGCCAGCTCTCCTTAGTCTTTTAGGAAAATGTGTTTGGCATTCAAACAACATGGCCAGTCCTTGGGAGTTGTGCTCTCTGCAGAAGAATCTGAATGCTTGGCAATCCAGGTCAAGAAAGAAACACAGTGTCCAGTACCTTATCTTGCCAGGTGATCTTCAGAATCAGTCAGTGCTCTGTTACATCTCAATCTCAAAATCAACATTGAGTGTGTGATAATTTGCAAACAGAAAGTCACGCACTAATTGTTCTTTCAATTTGGTCTTGGCTTGTAGCTTTTTTTTTCAGATTTAAACATTTTATTTTTTTAGAAAAATTTGCTATGGTTATATGATTCATGTCCTTACTTTCCCCTTCACCCCCCCTCAATCCCCCCACCATAGCTGATGCACATTTCCACTGGTTTTAACATGTGTGATCAATCAAGACTTATTTACATATTATTGATATTTGCATTGGTGTGGTCCTTTCTGGTCTACATCTCCAATCATCTCCTCATCAACCCATGTTTCGAGCAATTGTTTTTCTTCTGTGTTTTTACTCCTGCAGTTCTTCCTCTGAATTAATTGAAGGGCATACCTTCATTTCCCAGTTTTTTGCCACCACAAAAAAAAGCATCATGATAAAAACTATGAGAGTAAGCACATA
The DNA here is from genome assembly GCF_016433145.1 of Gracilinanus agilis. Taxonomy (NCBI): domain Eukaryota; kingdom Metazoa; phylum Chordata; class Mammalia; order Didelphimorphia; family Didelphidae; genus Gracilinanus; species Gracilinanus agilis. The sequence goes on along the minus strand of NC_058132.1, from coordinate 623,134,802 downwards.
GCCCTGCTTTACTCCATCAGTGACTGAATACATGTGCACAGCTGTGCTTATAGACATGTACATCTATCTATATAGGTGGTACATTAGATGGAGCACTAGGCCTGAAGTTGAGAAGACTCATCTTCCTGAGTTCAAATCTGACTTCAGACACTTAGTAGGTGTGTGACTTTGACCAAGTTTCTTATTAACCTTGTTTGCCTCAGTTCCTCATCTGTAAAATGAACTGGAGAATAAACTACTCCAAGTATCTTTGCCAAAGAAGTCCAAATGAGGTCAAGAAGAATTGGACAGGACTTAAATGATCCAATAACAACAAAAATGCCTGTATATGTATTAAAATGGGGCATGAAAGAAAAGACAGACAGGGAGAGGGAGAAAGAGAGAAGAGGGAGAGGAGGACAAGGAAAAGTATAGAGAGGAGAGAGAGAACAATACATGGTAGAGTAACAAGAGAACAAGTCCCAGATCTAGGAAAACCTGGTTTTGAATCTCACCTCTAGAATAAACATGGGAAACTTGAGGGGCTGGGCTCCTTGAGAACAGGAACGATCTACTGACTTTATATCCCCAAAATTGAGCACACTGACTGGCACATAGTAGGCACTTAATCAATATTCTTTGACAGAAACAACATTCAGTAGAATAGTCTGACCTAACTATTATAACCCTTACTGCTAGTTGTGTGTTCATCCATTCTCTTCTACTAAACTGTTCTCATGATGACGTGATTGCCAACCAAAAGGTTAGAACTGAAAGAAATTTTTGGCTAACTAAATTCAGTCCTCTCATTTTACAGATGAAGATTATGAGGTTGAGATGATTCAAGTCACATACTTCAGTCAGTCAAGAAAAGATTTGGTGGAAAGTCCGAGATGTGAACACACATCCTCTGAGTCAACATGAGCCCCTTACACAACAAAGGCAGTTATAGGCATGTATAGTTAATGCAGACTCAGATTTGGGGTCAGGAAGGCCTAACTTCAGATTCTGCTTCAGATACTTCTTAATAGAGGGACCCTTGGCAAGCCACTTCACTTCTGTAAACCTCAATTTCCTCATTTATAAAATGGGGATAACAATAGCACCAATCTCCCAAGGTGATTTTGAGGACCAAATGAGATAAAATTCATGAAGTATTTTGCAAGCCTTAAAATATCACCTAAGTGCTACCTATTATTTTTAAATGTCATATGTAACACAGTTCTACTCCTATTCATAAAGAACAGTTCTTCTTATTGACTTAGCCAAAGAGACTACTAGTCCTTCTTTTTCACCATTATCACTAGAGACTTCTTTCTTGATTCCACTGACCAGACCCAAAGTTTTCTTGACATCCTTCACCCTCCCTGAAAGCTCTCACCATAAATTACATATTCACAGCATACTCCTAAACCTCTTATCTCTCCCTTTCTAGACCAACTTCATTGCTCCTACCTCTTTTGATCCTTGTATCCTAGTTCAGGACACAGCTCCTAAATTGCCTTGTCCTCATGGTACCAGAGACAGGTTATGTCAAAAGCCTGGCAAACAGGTTCCCCTTTAAGACCAATTTTGCATGCATGGTGGGGGGATAGCTATAATGGCTTCTCAGTATGTATCTGTGCCCATAAGATTACAAGCAACAGCTGTCATTGTAAGATCCTTTTATTGGTATCATAGTGCTTTGGTATCTAGGCTTCTCTGTGCTTATTTTTGATCTGCTCACCTTGACATTCCTCCTGAGACACTGGCCACATCATACTATTGCTTCCAGGCTATACTTTAGGCTACAGAACCCTGGCTTCTTCATTATATGTACATCTTGTTACCAACTTCCCTCTATTCCCTAGAAATGCCTCTATACTTGAAGAAGAAGCCAGTGTTTTGGGGGTCCTGGAATTCTGGGAGTGCTTTAGCATCTGGAAGTCCCTCCTTCTTGAGGGCAGTACATCAATATATGAGTGATATAATGGCTTTTTTTCTCATTTCTTAACTCTCTCCCTCTCCTCCTATCACTGTCTCCAAAGGCATCACTTAAGTTCCAAGAGCCCCTATTTCCCTTCATATCATGATAGTCTGTTCTGGTGACCCTCACTTCTTTATCCAAACCAAAACCAGTGGATCAAATTCCATCTTGCTATGCTAAGGAAGATTAAAACAAAAAGTTTGGACTTAAGGATAGCATTCACAAGAGACTCTTTCTACTGAGGTTTAGTCATTCATAAAGCAACTTATAATACACAAAAGAAACTTCATGACCCCCTAAACTTGAAGGTTTTATATTAATCGTTATTCCTCAGTCTCTTCCCTCTTCCATCCTCACACCTAGAAGTAATTCTAGAGTCCCCCAAAAATCTTTACCCCACTCCTGTCCATCCTTACCATCAAAACCATCAGTAGTAGCTAAGATCTATTCATACTGACTGGGAGATTGGAGACAGAGGAAAGAAATGTCCCTGTGCTCACTCACAAGTGATAGAAGCAGCAGATGGTTTCCTAAAAATCCAAGTTGGAATTTTAAAAATATTCTCCCATACAAATAATGTTAATACTTTTTTCTCTTTTTTTACCATTTATTTTTATGGCCTCACCAATATGGCCACGTTTCCATTTTGATGTGGCTCACAACACATTTATATCTTCTCGCCAAGTATGTCTCCTGTTAATATCCTTTAAGTCCTCTACCCAATGTGCTCTAGCCTTCTTTTGAGACTTTTAATATTTTTAAAGCACTTGAAACATCCATCACTTTTTCTTTTCTAGTCATACATGTCATAAAACAGTGAGGCCGAACAAATGGAAATGGGGCCAATAAACAATACATAAGTGGAGGCAACTAGTTTGAGAGCCAGGTCTAGAGACAGTCTGGCCTTAGACTAATCCTAGCTCTGTGACCCTGGACAAGTCACTTATCCCATTTTGCCTAGCCCTTACCATTCTTCTGCCCTGGAAGCAATATACAATGTTGATTCTAAGCTGGAAGGTAAGGGTTAAAAAAAGTACATAGGTATTCCTACAGCCAAATGTTGATGTACAAAATAACAAATTATCATTTATGTTCTATTGTATTTTGATTGAATTTATTGAATGTTTGCTGATCCCATTTTAATCTTGTTGAAGTTGCACTTGGGAGTGCTCCCTCAGTTAGTATGTTTGATGCCTCTGTCACAATTTCTCATTTGATGCCTCCATTGACATATCATTTGGGTGATGAGATGGTCTCTTTAGACCCACTATGCATCTTTTCGTTGTCCTCTGGATCAGTTCCTACTGATTCTTCTGAGATACTGTAGCATGTTGGAAAGAGCACTGGATTTGGAGTGTGAGAATCAAGACTTATACAGAAATTCTATTATATCACTGCTCTAACTTCAGGCTCTTCATTTATGCAATGAGAAGATTTGCCAAGAGACACTGTTTCCTTCTAATTCTAAACCTTTGCCCATATGAGATAATAGTTTTAACATTTACAAGCACAAGTCAGAAGACCTTTATTTAAAACCCTGTCTTTTATTAATTATGTGAATTTGGGGAAAGGACTCAAAGGCAAAAAATGCATAAAATTCATTTTTCTATTCTTTATATTGCTTAGCAAAATGCTTTCACCTGGTTTATATTCAATAAATGTTTGCTGAATAAGTCAATAAATGAGTCTGTCTGTGAAAAATTCCCACCAAATTTGTGATCACCTAGCTTTACCTGAAGAATATTTGCATTAAAGGGCAAATATTTAATGACCCCATCAATGTACCCTGAAATTAAAACCATGTGAATGCTATTAACTTTTTAAAAATTATAATCAATTTTAATTTTTTTCCAGATTACAAGTCAGTACAATTTTTAAATATTTATTTTCTGATATTTTACAATCCATGTTGTCTCCCTCCTACCCTTCCCCCCCCCAAGATGGCAGGTGATATGATATAGGTTGTACAGATATTCTCATACCCTACACATTTTCATGTGTTCATCAAGTTTGAGAAGCCACATTGCTTGCTCTAGAGAAAAATTCATGGAATATATGAAGTAAAGAATAGTATACTTCAATCTTCATTTGGACTATATCTGTTCCTGCTATGGAGGTGCACCATTACCTTTAAATGATAAGACTCTTTAGTTTTGGACTATTATGAACTAATAAATTAACATATTTTTCTGAGTCTAGATTAGAAACTAACAACTAATTGTAAGATTTTTATCTATGTTCTTTTTCATCATTTATTTTAATATGTAACACATTACATGATGTAATATAATATATATGATTTGTTATAAACATATAATGTTAAAATAAATATTTATCCAAGAGAAATAAATTCTCACATTAGTTACACCAAAAAACTATGTCGGATTCTCCCCACCATCCCTCAGGTTCCCCCAAAAGGCAGGTAATATGATATATGTTATACATATATAATTATATAATATATATTTCCATGTTCATCATATTGTGAAACAAAATATATATTGCTCACATCAAAAGAAAATTTATGAAGAAAATAAAGTGAAGAATAGTATGTTTCAATCTACATTCAGACACTGTTCCTTCTATGGTGGTAGAAGTCCTTTATCGTTATAAGTCTCTTGGAGTTGTCCACAATCCTTGCCTTGTTATATCATTCACAGCTGATTATCATCTATTATTGTTGTTACAGTATGCAGTGTTCTCCTGGTTCTACTCATTTCACTTTGTATTACTTCATATGTCTTTCCAGGTTTTGTGTGTGTGTGTGTGTGTGTGCACATGTGTGCATACATATGTGTGTGTGATCACCTTGTTTATCATTTTTTATGGCCCAATAATATTCTATTACAAAATATGACACAATTTATTCAGCCATTCCCCAATTGATGGATATCCTTTCAATTTCCAATTCTTTGCCCCCACAAAGGGAGTTACTATAAATATTTTAGATCATAAGGATCTTTATGTCACTTTATCACTTTAGAAAATAAACCTAATAGTGGTTTTACTGAGTCAAAAGATATCAGACGTTTGTTTGTTCTTTTAACTCTTTCAGTATAATTTCAGATTGATCTCCAAAATGATTGAATCAGTTCACAGTTACATCAACAGTGTATTAGTATTCCTGATTTACCATACTCCCTTCAACAGTTATCATTTTGGCCAATCTGTTAGGTATGAGATGATATCTCAAGGGTTGATTTGATTTATATTTCTCTAATCAATGATTTAGAACATTTTCCCATAGTTATAGATAGTTTGGATTTCTTCAATTAAAAGCAGTCTATTCATATCTTTTGACAATTTATCAATTGGAGAATACCTGTAATGCAAGGTGGCTAACAGAAACTTTTTGCTTCTGTAATTTCTAACGGTGGAGGTTTGGTGTGATTCACTGTTCACTCTGACATTTAAAGAACTGTCAAACCTCAAATCAGAAGTTTTCCCTTTGGTTGTATCCGGGAATGTTTGGTAGACAGTTTGTGTTCCCTTCAACACCTCTGGTATGACTACTGACTTGGAAGCTGACTGATGTTCCCTATCTTGCCCTGAAATTTGTGTGGTTGAAGTTAGATGTGTTTTGTCCTCAATCACTGAACAAGCTTCATTGCTGATGTTATTATTAGCAAGCTCACTGGCTATTGGGGATGACAACTGCTCCCTTTCCCTTCCCCAAGCTTCAGGTTGGAATTCTTCCACTAAGGGGTTGAGAAAGGTGGATGTAGAATTTCCTAAACAGCTGCCAGCACCCTGCACCTCAGTGGGTTGCACTTTTAAAGTTAAGACTTTGCCAACATCCTAATTTGTTTGCTCCCTAACATCTTTCTGTGACATTGTGTCTGAAGCAAATGAATGGGATAGAATTTTGACATTTAACTCCTCTGAGGTTACTAAATGCATTCTTTTCTGGATACAATGTAAATCCTCAACATAATGTTCTTTATCCAAGTTGCCCCATTGTTTTAGACTTGGAATAAAGAGAGGAGTTTGAGGTTTTGATGACTTTGAACAAGATTGCAAAACTTTTTGATGCAAGCTATTGCCAGTGCTTGTTTGATTCTTATGCTTCTCATCTAATGTTTTTGTGATGGAATGAGAAAGCTGATCCCTTGTATAGTCATCCTTACTATTGCCATATATTTCTCTGCGTATTTGCATTATTTCTTCCCATTGTTGGTTATCTACCACAGACATTGCTTGATATTCTGTGTAGCTTGCTATAGACACCTGTTTTGTTTTGCCCAGTTTTTTGATATTATTTTCCCCATTCAGGCTGAACACTCTCACATCCAAATTATAATGATTAGACCTTTTTAAATTAGGAACCTCAATTCATAATGACTTTGGCTTCGTTCCCATCTGTGTGTACCTCTCCATTTCTTCTACGGATGGAGATTGGCTAAATTTCTTGCATGCATGGCTACAGCATGAACCATCATGTTTGCTTTCCTCACTTCTCTTTGTATCATTATTGTTTTTGGACCATTTTGTGTTGTAATAGGTCCTTCTCGTAACTCTCTCTCTTTGATTATATTTGTCATTTTTGGAAAAATAAATTTGTTGCCTAAATCTACAAAATTTTAAAATATGACCTGGATGTCCACAAAGAAAACACCATGGGGAAAATGATTTTGGTCTTTGGGTGTTAATTGTAGGTTGCCTGTATTGATTTTGGCTTCTACTAGTTTGGAGGGCAAAATTTTTTATTTCCTCTAATTCTTTTTCTTTCCTGGTCTGTTTCAACTGCTTTTTTAAGTCAGCTATGATTTCATCCTTGTTTGATTCAGTCTGTCTAGCTATCCTTGCTTCCTTTTACTTTGAATCATGGATGTAGGAAGCATGCTGTCTTACATCCTCTAGTTGCAGTGATTCCCACTGTGGACAATTTTGCCTAAAGTAATTTTGTATTGAGATTGATGTTCCCTTTACAAATTGCCTGCAGATATGATCTATGGTCTCTTGGGCATGTGTATCACAAAATCCCAGGATTGTCTCGACTGCCTCTATTACTCTATCAAGGAAACTGCTAGGATATTCCTCTTCTCCCTGTCTTAATTTCTCAAATTTCTGCCAGGAATTTGGCCTTTTTGCATGGATTCTCATTGTTTCTAGTAAATCTGTCCTACATAGAATCAGGTATCTCAGATTTGGATTTTGAGTAAAATCTAAATCCTGGTGGACTAATGGCCAGACTGTTAAATTTGGGTTTGTCCTCATTTCATTTAGGAATTTTTCCTTTTCTGAGGAAGAGTAAAATTCCCCTAAAAGAAATTCCATATCATCAAAACTGGGATTAAATAGTGTGAACACCCTTTTTAATTCGTTTATGCTTTTGAAAGGTTTTTCAAAATACTTGGGAAAGCGTCTCTTTAGCACCTCCATATCACTTGGAGTGAATGCTTTATATGTTTTTATGTGTATACCCATTCACCAGACTGCACAATTTTTCTGTCTACAATTGGTAGAAGAGAGACTATGGCATTTGGGGATGGTTGTTTGTTAGTGGTGGTATTGCTTCCTAAGTATTTGGATTCCACAATCTCTAGTTGGATAATTGTATGTCTGTCCAGTTCCTTTCCTTCCCTTATCTGTTTTAATACTTGGATAGTTTGATGTTATCTACTAGTTCCTCAGAATCAGTATCTTTCTTTTCTGAAGTAATTGATTTAAACCATTGCCACAGGTGAGGGAAAACATTTTTCGATATGATAAAAAATTGCCAGATTGTTAGGATCATGGCTATGGCTGTTGGGATGAAGCAAATACATTCAGCCAGGGTCAGTGCACACCATTTATAATAATCGTAGATGTTCAGTAGTTGTTGCACAAAATTAGGACCCTTATAAACCAAAAATCAACCATACCCTGCATTAGGGACCAAGAAATCATTGAGATGCTATATAGGATAAATGTTACCCTAACTAACTTCATTTTGGTTGGATCAGATAGATTTTAGGTAGTTTGCTAACTTTTCTCGCCAATTAATGTTATCAAGAGTAAGGTAATCTGAGTGGGTCTTGATGGCAATTTGGGTGTGAGGAAGGATAAAGGGGATACAGGTGATTATAAGGTGATTGGGGGAGGAATGAAGGTATGGGAAGGTATAAAGGAGATAAAGGAAATGGGGTATGTAGGAGAGGGCAGCTCAAATAGGTTTATTCCCACAGGCTTGAGACAGAGGATATAGGGAGGAAATTAGGGCCAGTAAGAAAAGTTTAGATTTTTGCTGGAGGGTTTCTCTTGTTAGTTTCTAAAGTCTCTTGAGGGAGGAGTCGAGAGGGCCCCTCCCTGCCAGTCAAATTGATGGCTGGAGGAAGTTTCTGGTAGGTACTTCCTGCCAAGATGGATGCCCCCAGTTCTCTCAAGAAATAAAAAGAAAATGATTCCTTCCCTCTTTAAACCTTGCCTCAATTTTTGATACAATGATTCACCAGAGGCTTTGAGTAAGTAACAAGGGGATTTATTAATCTCAGGCTAGTCAAAGAGAAGAGGTTCAGGATTTCTGACTGCTGCTATGGAGAGGGGTGATGGTGGGGGATGAGTCGTGGAGAGGTTTAGACTGAGAGAGCCTGCTCTCCCAGTTGGGAGATTTGATTGCCTTTTAAGTAAAGTCTTTATCAAATCACTAAAACTAGGGTTAACTTATTTGAGAATACTCTACTTGTCTATAGAAACTAAAACCCACAATATTCAATCACCAAGCCCTCCCTTCCACCCAGGACCCACAAGAAATTCAGGGGAAGGGGAGGGATATGGATGGAAAAATCAAAGAGAAGTCCAGAGAAATGAGATAGGTCTAAATTTCCCCAAGACAAGGGAATGGCAGAAGCAATTAGGCCAAAGCCAAGCCGAAAGGCCAAAACTAACAGGCTAAGCTAAAGCAAAAGCCTCCAGCCACAGGGAAAGCCAGAAGGCAAAAGCCTAGTCAGTTGGGACTTCACCTCTATTTATAGCTTCAAGTCTTAATTGACTTTCTGAAGCTTCTAAGATGTTTAACTGACTTTTTGTGACCATTAGAAATTACAGAAGCAAAAAGTTTCTGTTAGCCACCTTGCATTACATACCTCATGTTCTTATACATTTAATAAAATTCTCCATATATTGAAGATATGAGTCTTCTGAGAAACTTTCTATAACATTTTTTCTTATCTTATTGCTTTCCTTTTAATATTGGCTATATAGCTTTTATTATACAAAACTTTTCAATTTAGTATTTTCAAAATTATTCATTTTACATTTTGTAATGCTTTCTATCTCTTGTTTAGGCATTTCTTCTTCTTTCCATTAATCTGAAAGATAATATATTATCTATTCTTGTTTGTTTACAGTATCTCCCTTTATACCTATGTTATGTATTTATTTTGTTCTTATCTTGATAAACGGTAGAAGATGTTGGTCTATAACGAGTTTTGACCTAACTACCTTTCAGTTTTTCCAATACATTTACCAAATAGTTAATTCTGCCAAAAATGCTTTACCTATGGTGAATTCTTTGAACTTTACCTTTATGAAACACAAGGCTACTATAAGGTTTTACAACTATTTATTGAATGTCTATTCTATTCCATTGATCTGCTTTTCTAATTCTTTTTTCTTTATTTTTTTAAACCATTACCTTCTGTCTTGGAATTAATACAGTATATACTGATTCTAAGGCAGAGAAAGAGTAAGGGCTAGGTAATGGGAATTAAGTGACTTGCCCAGGGTCAAACAGCTAGGAAGTAAGAGTTCAAGAGCAAATTTGAATCTCCCATATATAGGCCTGGTTCTTAATTCATTTAGCCACCTAGCTGCCCCATATTTTTCTATTTCCTAGCCAGTTATCATAGTTTTAAGAATTACTGTTTTTTAATATAGTTGGAAATTTGATACTGCAAGACCTCTGTCCTTAAATTTTTTTCATTATTTCCTCTGATTTTCTTGACCTTTTGTTATTCTAAATGAATTTTGCTATCATTTTTCTAGTTCAATAAAGTAATTTTTTGGTACTATAACTGCACTAGAATTGATTAAGTAGATTTAATATTTCTAAAATTATTTAAATCTGACTTATTTGTATAAAATTTGTTTTATAACTGCGTTCATATAGTTTCTGGATTTGTTTTGGCAAACACATTCCTAGCTATATTATCATGTCTATGTTTAATTTAAATGGATTGTATTTTACTATCTCCTTGTATGTTGTTTGTGATGCATAAAAATGCTCATGATTTATGTGGGTTTATTTTATATCCATCTGCTAAACTGTTGGTAATTTCAATAAAATTGTAATTGAATCTCTAAGATTTTATGTATATGTATATGTATATAAAATCATATCAGTGAAAAGAGATCATTTTGCTATGTCTTTATCCAGTATGATACCTTCCATTTCTTTTCTTTCTTATTGCTACTGCTAGCATTTCTAGTATTGTATTAAATAATATTGGTAATGATGGGCTTCCTTATTTTACCTCTGATCATAAAGGAAAGACTTCCAATTTATCCCCATTAAAGATAATGTTCACTTAATGGTTTGAAATATATACTTCTTATTAATCCAAGGAAAAATCCATTTATACCTCTGCTTTCAAGTGTTTCTTCATAGGAAAGAAGTTTGTAGTTTGTCAAAAGCTTTTTCTATATCTATTGATATAATCATATATTTTTGGTAAGTTTTGTTGATGTAGTCAATTAAGTTAACAGTTTTCCTTATATTAAACCGTCTCTGCAGATCTAATAGAAAACCTGTTTATTCAAAATAACAATATAATCTTTCCGATATATTGTTGTAGGGTCCTGGCTAAAATTTTATTTAGAATGTTTATATTTATATTCATTAATGAAATTGGCCTATAATTTACTTTCTCTGTTTTTATTCTTCCTGGCTTAGATAATAGCACAATATTTGTTTCATAAAAGAAATTACAGACAACAGAACTTAAAAAAAAATTCTTACCTTCTGTCTTAGTATAAATACTGTATATTAGTTTCAAAGCAGAAGAGTAGTAAAAGCTAAGCAATGGAGGTTAAGTGATTTGACCAAGTTAACAAAAGCTTGGAAACATCTGAGGACAGATTTGAACCTAAGACCTCTCATTTCTAGGCTTGGCTTTCAATCCACTAAAGCTTTCTAGCTGCCCCCAAACAAAAAGAACTTTTAAATAATTATATATTTATATGTTAGTGGCTATCTTTGGTCTGGCTTCTAAGCCAAGTAAGTATGTAATTTTTTTATCTAACAAATATACATATTGAGAATCTCATTTACTGATCATTCCAAAGAACTGATGGTGTCACTGCTGTGGTGCCTTTAATATATAATATATGATATATAATACCCAAGACAGAAGGAAAAATCTTAAATAATGTTTTGTGGTTTTGTTATTGTTGTTATTAAAATAATCATGTTTGTGACTTTAATGGTGACTCTCTCCTTTGAGACTCCCTGATCATCCTACCTTCCTCCAAATAATATATCCATAGAATAGAGGCCAACATGAAGACACTGTGCTTATCAATGGGAAATGGTGAGATGTAAACCATAGCTTTAAGAATCATTGAGCTTGGAGAATTTCTTTCTTAGAAACAATCATTCTCTAGAACCCTGTTTCTCCTCAAGAGAAGGTAGTCAAAATAGTGTTTATAAGAATATCAGTACATTTTCTATACATAAAAGCATTACTTAAACTTCAGGATTGAGTGCAGTCAGTCTAGGGCTTCACTCCTCCTCCAGGAATATACTAGTCAATAGTGCGTGAGGTGGATGATTGGTATTGCTGCATTATTGACTAATATCCTTGGACTATGGCAGCCATCATAGTGCAATAGATGTTGGACTGGAAGTCAGGAAGATGTTAGTTTAAAAGTACTTAGGTACTGTCTGAGTGACCCTTGGCAATCCATTCAGTCTCTCTCATCTTCAGATTCCTAATCTGTCAAATGAAGATAATAATAGCAACTACCTCACGATTCCATCTGAGGTTTTTGTAAGGATGAAAAAAATAATAAATACAAGGTGCTCCACAAACCTTGCAGTTATTCTGTAAATATTGACTATAATTATTTGTGTATTTACCATCAAATTTCACTCTAGAACATGCAAGTCTGTATGATCTGCAAGATGACCAGGCAACCATGACTACGATGCCATACTATCTAAATTAGGTGGAGATTTTGCCCTTTTTTTAAAACCAGATATGATATTTTGTTGATGTAGGGAATTCCTTATACCATACCAAACTAGAAAAAAAAACTGGAAATTATAATCTTAGACAATTGCCTGGACACTAAAAGGATTTTCCCGTACATTGAATAGACAGAATGTGTCAGAGTAGGTACTTGAACCCTAATTCTCTGGACTTCTTATCCACTATAATTTCCTGTCTCTCTTAAATGAGTTGTGTTTTTTAAATTTTCCTTTCTATGTGAAAAATAATATCAAACTCATGGGTAAACTTCCTTTTTATACCTAACGGTACACTCAAAATTCTACCTTACATTGGACCTGCATTGTACGAACATGAATGAGCAAACATTCTCTCTTCCTCTTTTCCATTCAACATAACACCCAATTTCCAATTTTTTGCAAAGAGCTTAGCTAGGTGAATCCCAGAGATTCATGAGAATTATAGATAGAAGTGAGCTATTCTACATCAAGGCATATTTTAGAGCATTGACTCAGTTCCAAGGAAACAGAGCTATTAACACTTGACAGTTGTCCTGTAGCTTTTCTTGAAGAGAGTTGATGGATATGACAGAAACATGAAGAGGGCTACAGGTGTCCTCCACTTCTCCCTGCTTTCAAAGAAGTATTCTTTCTTCTAGCAAAAGAGACAAATGTTGACCTGACATGAAATTGAGAGTGCCTACTTTTTTCACTTCTGTCAAATTATAAACCAAATCCAAAGAAGACTAATCCTTACTTGCTATCTGTATACCCTTAGGCAAGTCAATTCACTGCCAGTAGCCTTGGTTTGTTCATTTATTAAAATGTGAGAATTCAACCAGATAGTCCCTAAAGTTGCTTCTATTCTTGAAATTCTATGATGCAATTCTTTTGATTAAAGCCCAAAGGGAAATATTGGTGATTAGTAGCGGCCTGGGCTTTCCCTATTCTCTCTATTGAAGTGGGATAAGAGGATGGAATCCACATTAGACATACTGACTTTGCAGAACCTGTGGCAAATGTAGGCAGGGATCCAGTGGTAAGTTTTGTAAAATTACTGCTCAAGGGAGAGATGAATTTTAGATTTAAAATTCATCTATAAAGTGAATTAATAAGGTAGGCTTTAAGTGCCTACTAAGGCATTACTGAAGCTAACAAGGTGGCAACATAGTACATGAAGAGTTGGGCTTGGAGTCAAGAAGACAGGAGTTAAAATCCAGTCACCGGTATTTTACTAGCTTGTGACCCTGGTCAAGTCATTAAACTCTGCCTCAGTTTTTTGGTTTTTGGTTTTTGGTTTTGTTTTTTGTTTTTAACTCTAAGATGGGGATAAAATAGTACCTTCCTTGGGTTATTGTGAAGATCAAATATTTATAAGGTGTTTGGCACAATGCCTGGCACTAATGTAAAATGTGAATTAGAGATATATTTTGATTGTTTTTGTTTTTCACAGAAATTTTTTATTACACTGGTATAGGAAAATCTCAGTGAGGTAATTTCCTCTACCACTTCATATCAGCATCTGATGACATCTTATACTATGAGATGGTTACCTAGTTAGTGGCAGTGAAGTTACATCATTTGCCCAAGTCAAAAAACCTGCATTTGTAAAGGAGACATTTTTTGTCCCTTTTGTCTCTGAAACCAAATATAAATTACTCTTCTTGGCATTTAATATTCCCTACAAACTTGGCCTAACTACCTTTTGAATCTTATTCAGTCCCCCTCCCTTACTTTATGGACCACTCAAACTAGCCATTTTTCTTTTATTCACACATGACATACCATCTCCTGTTTCCATGCCTTTTAATTCATTGCTCCCCCATGCCTTAAATGCTCTCCCACCTTAATTCTGCCTCATATTATCCTTTGCCCTCCATGCTTCCTTCAAAACTCAACTCAGGTGTTGTGTTCTACATGAAGCATTTTATGATTCTCCAGAGGCTAGTATCCCTCACAAAATGACTGTGTCTTTAATTTTTCTTTCTATAGTTATAGATACACATGCCCAATCTCCCCCTACACACACACACACACACACACACACACACACACACACACACACACGCGCGCGCGCGCGCGCGTGTGCACACAGAAATACGTACATTATGGGTGAGGAAGTTTGGCCTAGTAGCCAAAGAGCTAGCCTTGGAGTGAGAATGGCTACAGTTTTCTTTCTCTGTTTTTATTCCTCCTGCTTAACCATATTTGTGTCAAATTTTTTTTTTAGAATTCTTTCTTTACCCATTAAAAATTATGTATTGAGATTCATTTTTCCTTAAATATTTGTTAGAATTCACTTGCAAATCTACCTGACTCTAAGAATTTTTCCTTAGGGAGCTTACTGATTTTTTTTTTAATTCCCTTTTCAAAGATAGCATTATTTAACTATTTTTATTTCCTCCTGCTAATCTGAACAGTTTTATTTTTGTAAATGTTCATCCATTTCACTTAAATTATCAGTTTTTCTGGTACATAATTGGGCAAAATATCACCTAATAATTGCTATAATTTCATCTCCATTTGGGTGCATTTACCTTTCTCATTTTTGATACTTATAATTTGTTTTTCTTTTTTAATCAAATAAGCCAATTATTTATATATTTTGTTATTTTTTATTTAATAAAGATATCTCCTAGTTTTATTTATTAATTCAATATTTATTATTTTCTTTCAAATTTATTAATCTCTCCCTCAATGTTTAGAATTTCTATTTTATGTTTAATTAGTGATTTTTGGTTTTTTTCTTCTAGTATTTTTTAGTTGTATAAATTCATTAGTCTACTAATTTTCTTTTTTATTGATGTACACTTTAAGATATATAATTTTTTCCTGAAGTATTGATTTGTCTGTATCCCACAAATTTTGGAATTTTTTGTCATTATCTTTAGTGAAATTATTGATGGTTTCCATGATTTGTTCTTTAACCCATTCATCTTTAGTTTTAGATAGTTTTAGCTTCCAAATGAGTTTTAATCTAAGCTTCCATCATGTTTTGTTAAATGTAATTTTTATTGTCTTTTGATCTTAAAAGGATACACTTAATATTTCTATTTCTTTGAATTTTGTGGTCAGGTTTTTTTATGCCCTAATACCATATTGGCAAACCTATGGAATCTGATCTAGAAAGAGTTATAGTCACTGTTATCTTGGTCAGGTCCTTTTCCAGGAAGGATCACTAATTGCTTGGGATTGCAGTAAATATTGTTAAAGCCCCTGTTCCCTCTTGAGGGATGTGCTCCTCTATTCCCTAAAACTATAATACAAAAGTGGGTATAGGCAATGGAGTTGCTCAACACATGTTCCTCATGGCTTCTGCTCTTTCTTGACCAAAAGTATACCTTTTCATCCTTGAACATTGACCCAGAAGTGAGTATAAACCACACAGTTGCCAAACAGCATATGGTCCTGCATTGAACTGGATCACAGTTGTCTCCCAATAATATCTTACTGAGCAGTTGCAAGATCTACTTACCATCACTGCCTTGAGAGCTCTTGAAACTTATTCTACTTGTCACAGATTATATCTATCACTTATGGATTATATCATATTACATATAAGTAGTCCTCTCCATCCCTTTGAAATGGGAATGGATTACCTGATTTTACAGTGGAACAACCTGGAACTCAACCACAGCAAAAATCACATGGTAGGAGAGCTAGAAATAGAGCTCATGAGACTTGATTCCCTCTTTGTGGAGAAGATCATTAATATTGTACTAAATGTTTTTCTTCTGTGTTTCTACTCTCACAGTTCTTTCTCTGGATATGGATAGCGTTCTTTCTCATAATTCCTTCAGAACTGGTCTGGATCATTGTACTGCTGCTTCTTAAGTTCCTCTGAATTCCTTATGTTCGTCATTTCTAACAGTATCTTCTTAATCTTATTACAGTCATATATTAATTGTTTTTTGTTTTTCACTTTTTAATTTTTATAAATTTATTTTTATTAATTCATTTATAGGTTACATTGGAATTCTCCCCACATACACACAAACATATACACTAGAGAAGGTATCACTTAACAAAAATTATGTATATATTAATTATGTCTTTCATGTTATCAATTCTTTCTCTGGAGATGGACATTCATAAATTATTCTTCAAACATTCTGTAGCTATATGTAATATTTTGTTGGTTCTACTTATTTTGTCTTTTATAAACTCATGAAAGCCTTTCCAAATTTTTTTATTAACTTATTCATCATTTCTTATGGCACATTAGTATTACATCATAGTCATATGCTACAACTTGTTCAGCCATTCCCCAATTCATGGACATTGCCTTAATTTCCAGTTCTTTGCCATCACAAAGAGAGCTGCTAAAAATATTTTAGAACATATAGATTCTTTGCCTTTTCCCCTTATCTTCTTAGGAAACATACCCAACACTGCTACTGATGAGTCTAAGGGTATACACAGTTTTGTAACTTTGGATATAATTACAGATTGCTCTCCAAAATGGTTGAATTAATTCACAATTCTACCAACAGTGTATTAGCATCCCCATTTTTCCATATCCCCTCCAAAATTTGTCACTTTAACCATTTATCATTTTAGGCAATCTGAAAGGTGTGTGATGATGCCTTAGAGTTGTTTTGATTTGCATTTCTTTAATCAATAATGAATTAGAGCAATTTTTCATATGTGTATACATAGCTTTGCTTTCTTCATCCAAAAACTGCTCATATTTTCTTAACCACTTATAAATTGGGAAATGGCTCATATTCTTATGAATTTGAAAAAGTTCTAAAATTTCCCCCAATTTTTTGCTTTCCCTCTAATCTTGATTACATTGGTTTTATTTGTATAAAACTTTAAAAATTTAATGTAAATTTTTTCCATTTTATATCTCACATCACTCTTATCTCTTTTTTTATTCATAAATTCCTCTCATATCTATGTAACTAATTGTTAATATGTTTCCTGTTTTGTAATTTGCTTATATCATATACTAATGTTTAATATTCTTCTAGTTGATGGATGCTCAATTTACTTTAATTTTTGATAAGACAAAAATATTATTTTTTATATTTAGCATATATCTGTGTGTGTGTTTTAAAACTGAGGTGTGGGGAGTTACTTCCTATGATACATGCAGTGGGCTATGTGGACCCGGTTTCTGCCAGTTTTACCAATACTTTCTATTTTTGTCTTTTAGATTTGTGCAAGGTAAAACTACAATTTATTTTGATGTGTAATTATTGTATTACTAGGGGTTTAAAACATTTTCTCATGTAGGTGTTAGTAGTTCATATTTCTTCATTTAAGTTTTTTCTTTTAATAACCATTACAAATGAATGGAAAATGGCTCCTGGTTTGATATTTGTGTAAATTCCAAATATTACTTATAAATCAAATCTTTATCAGATATTTGATACAAATTTTTTATCACTGTGAAACATTTATTCTATTTGTATTGGGTTTATTTATTTTTTAAACTTTAAAAATATATATATCCAAAATTGTTTATTTAATGTTTTATGAATCCTTGTTTGGTTAATTATTCTCCTCTTACCCATAGATCAGAAAATTAGCTCTTTCTGTTTTCTTTTTTATATAACTTTATAAAAATAATATTTTATAATATTTTAATGTTTTATATCATGCAAATTTATATTTGCTTATGATTTTTATTCTTCTTTTCTGTTCTACTGATCTATTTTTTACATTTTCCACCATTACCAAATGATAATTTGAAAAATGTTAATGCTAGGTAGGTCACATTCATTCTTGATTTTGACATAATTTTCTTTGAATTTTTGCCTATTTATTTCAAGTTGTTCAGTCTTTGTCAGGATATTTGGCTTTCATTTATACTCACGCATTTCCTTCAATAAGATTCAGTGAACATTACTGACAATTCTAATGACCTTATATGCAACTCAATGTCTGCTAGTGCATTCAAGCAATATGAGATATGTACTAGGTCTAAGTAAAGATCCTAAAATGTAGTGAAAAATCATGCTAAATCTTCTCTGCCCCTAATATTTCCAAAACTGGTATTGAGTTAAATAATTTGGCCTGGATTTTCATATATAATTCCCTACCCATCATAAAAACACCAACACTTGCACATGCACACAAGACAGCAAAGCAGATTCTCACATGAACAATGTTAAAAAATGTATTTCTATCTTTAGCTTGAGTTTATCACTTTTCTCTCTGCCAGAAGGTAAGTGTTTTGTTTCATCTTCATTCTTTTGGACTCGGCTTATCTTTGTACTAAGTGTTTCAAAGTCTCTCATGATATTTTTTAAACCCTTATCTTCCATCTTGGAATTAATATTGTGTATTGGTTCTAAGGCAGAAGAGCGATAGGAGCTAGGCAATGGGAGTTAAGTGACTCGTCAAGGGTCACACAGCTAGGAAGTGTCTTCAAGCCAGATTTGAACCCAGGACCTGCCATCTCTGGGTCTGACTCTCATTCCACTGAACCACCTAGCTGCCCCCTCTCAAGATACTTTTAATAATGTTATCATATAAATTATACTCTTGATTCTACTCACTTCCTTTTGCCTCAAAAACAAAGGCTTTCCACTTTTCCTTTAACCAAAAAAAATAGGAAAGTATATTGAGAGCTATGAAAATCACAGAGTTCTGTAAGGAAATTTAGGTTGTGGCAATCCTTTCACTTAAATTGAATCACTACCAGAAAATATCATCACATTAATATTTACCAAATGGTATTTTTTTCTTTAAACACTTAGATTTTTTTCTTGGAAATGATACTAAGTTTTGGGCTCCAAGGCAGAAGAACAAGAAGGACTAGGAGATGGGGTTTGATTGATCTTCCCAAGATTACACAGCAAGGAAGTGTCTGAGGCTAAATTTGAACCCAGTACCCACTGTCTCCCAGTTCAGTTTTTTATCCACTAAGCCACTTGAGAGCAGCAGTAGTGTGAATAGAAATGGCCCTGAATGAAGAACATCAGCTAGATCTATGATTTTGAGTGAGTTATTTCATTTGTATAATAAACTTTAATATCTTTAAAAATAAAAAGAGAATAGAGGTAATATCTATGTTTCTAAGAACTACAACAATTCTGTGATTGGTTCTAAGTATTTCATCAGCTGTTATGAACAAAAATATTAGAGCACATGGATGTCAAATGAATGGTTTTGACCTTATTCCCCAAAGTAAAAAAAAAATCCCTATGGCTTAGGGAAAAAAAAACCAAAACAACCCAGTTCCCCCTTTTAAACTAGTATAAAAAGATTTGAATAGCAATCTTAGGCCCTGCATTTAAATAAATGTTTCATCACAGAAAGCCTTTTCTGATTTCTTTACATCTTTATGAAGCTTGGCAAAGAAACCCTGTCTTGGTTGTCACCACAATTCAAGTCAATGAACCCTTGTTCATCATGAGGTTGATTAAGTTGATTCTTTTATACATTGGGTTTGAGTGCCTGTCAAAAAAATGGAATGCATGGAATGTTAAAAGAGAAGGAAGTCACATACAAAATGAGATAATATATGTAAAGAGCTTTTCACAATTAAAAAGTTATAAAATGAGAACTATTTTTATTGTTACTATTTATTATTATCATCATCATTATCATTATCATCATCATCATTATTATTATTATAGAATCTGGCTGATGGGAGGTTTATCAGGGGCTGGTTATTACTATCTGCCCCTGGCTGATGTGTGCTACTATTTATGGTCTGCCAATCTCTACCAAAGAAGGAACATTTCAAAATGAACATCAAACAATTCTAATCATGTGCATGACTGTGCTAATTCTGAAAAAAAAACTGGCAAAGTTCCATTTAGCTAATCCATTTTCATACTCTACATACATCTCTTTTCTTCAGATGGGTCTGAAAAATGCATCAGAGATTCTATAGTCTTACTTGATACTTTCCTCTTCCTCTTTCCTTACAGTTATTTTTGATTGTATTTATATAAATTGGCTCCATCATTCCAAGTTAATTCAAAGCCAGGTTATTTTTTTTACCTGCCAACTCATTTTGTGACTGACTTGATTTCTTCAGATTTTGTATCAGTTTGTCTTCTTTTAGTTCAAATTTTTCTCATACCTCTACAATCATGCTGGATAAGTAGAGAATTTTTTCTTTTGCATTTGGAAGTAATTAGTTAATTAATTAAGCCCAATCTTCTTTTTGGAGGCATATTGCCTCCAAATTGACTTCCATAAATCTGAAATAGACATTTGAAATTCCAGTTCTATCATTTCTTCCCTGAGTAAATTTGAGAACAGTTATTTTACTTTTTTTTAATACTGTCTTTTATCACTCCTTCATTTGACTACTCAGATAATGGTTCTTTCAAACTATAAGTATAGACAGTGTGGTGAAGTTAAAAGAGCTCAAACATGGAGCACAGAAGCCTTGAATGGCAGATTAATGGCTTTGCAACTTTGAGAAAATAATTTAAATTCTGTGGGCCTCAGTTTCCTCATCTGTAAAATATGGAAGATGAATGACATAAGCTCTGATATCCCTTCCGGCTTTAAACTGTACTTAGTACAGTTGCCTGACACAAAGGAGGAACTTATTTTTTGATTGATGGATTGAATAATAAAAGTTCTTATTGCTCTATAATCCCAAGGTACTATATTTCCCCTGCCTTATGACTCATTTACTTCTCTCTCTGTCTCTGATTCTTTATCTTTATCTCTGTCTTTCTTCTCTGGCTCTCAGTCTCCATCTCTTTCTTTTTCTCTGTCTCTGCCTGCCTGCCCGCCTGCCTGCCTGCCTGTCTGTCTGTCTGTCTGTCTGTCTGTCTGTCTGTCTGTCTCTCTCTCTCTCTCTCTCTCTCTCTCTCTCTCTCACACACACACACACACACACACACACACACACACACACACACACACACGCACACACATATACAAACACTTTGACAGTCCTTGAAGGGGAGGGTCAGAATATTACTTGCTCTCCATCTCCAACTCTAAACTCTCCCTTTACCACCATTACTCAGAAACCTCTTCTCCTAAGCCTTTTTCTCTATTAAGAAAAATCGAGGTCATTTAACCTGAGTTACCTCTTTGCTTTTTAATTTCATAAACCCTTGGCATCATTCTGTCTATTCTCCTTTGACACTGATGAGACCTTCCTCCATCCCAAGGTCCACCTCTCTGCATGAACTTTTAATCCAATTCCCTCCAGTTTCCTCCAAAAGAGTTTAACCTCCAATTCCCTTTCTCTCATGAATCTTCATCTCTCCCCATCCTTGCTCCTTCTATACTGCTTTCAAATATGCCAAATCTTCCCCATCCCTAAAATCCATCACTAGATCTAACCATGCCCTCATTCTTTTACTCTACATATTTTTCCTTTCTTGGTCTACTCCCTACAAATTAAACTATCTGCACATTCTATTTCTTCTCACACCAAGTGAAAGATAAATTCTGTTTAGGTTTTCAATGCTTTTATGATATGGCTACAACATATTTTTATAGCCTCATCAGAAATTCTTCTTTTTTACTCTAGCAGCTAGCCACCAAGGAATTTTCTTTGTTGGGCATATATGGTTTTCCATTTTTCATCTCATGACTTTGCACTGGCTAGCCTCAATGAAAGGAATGTTTCCTCCTCACCTCTGCTTTATAGAATTTCTCTCTTCCTTAAAACTGCAGTTCAAGAATCACTTTCTATAGGAAGTCTTGTGTCTTCTCTCTCAAATGATGTTTTCAGTAGATTGCATATAACTTTATTTTTTTATTTATTCTTCAAATCCACATACTTATTTATATATAATATATTCACATGCATGGGGCAGCTAGGTAGTACAGTAGATAGAGTACTGGGCCTTAAATCAGGAAGACTCATCATCATGAGTTCAAATCTAGCCTCAGACATTTAATATTTGTGTCACCCTGGGCCAATCACTTGATGCTTTTGGAGAAGTAAATGGCAAACCCCTCCAATATCTTTACCAAAAAAAATCAGATAAGGTCACAAAGAGTCAGACATCACTAAAATGATATGATGTACATAAATGTATATACCTCTAAAGACATACACATATATGCTATGTACATATACATTCAAATATACATGTAATATGTGTATATCTAATGCATGTATATACATTTTTTGTCTCTTTACTAGAATGAAATTTTTTTGAGAGTCAGGATTGTTTAATTCTTTGTATCCTCAACACTTCAACAGCGTCAAGAACACAATAACTTTTTTTAAAACACTTACCTTCCATCTTAGAATCCATAATGTGTAAGGGCTAGGCAATGATGTTTAAGTGACTTGCCCAAGATCACACAGCTAGGAAATGTCTGAGCCTAGATTTGAACCCAGGACCTCCCTTCTCTAGGCCTTGCTCTTAATCTA
The DNA here is from genome assembly GCF_016433145.1 of Gracilinanus agilis. Classification (NCBI taxonomy): domain Eukaryota; kingdom Metazoa; phylum Chordata; class Mammalia; order Didelphimorphia; family Didelphidae; genus Gracilinanus; species Gracilinanus agilis. Next base: position 623,112,392 of record NC_058132.1, on the reverse strand, counting down.
CTAAGCTGCTTAGCTAAGCCACAGCAAATTTTTAAAAAATGCTAATCATAGCCATATGAAAAAATGATCAAAATAATTAACAGAAAAATTGAAATTTTAAAATCTCTAAGGTTTTTTTTAAATCATATTGACAAAATTAACCCAAAAAGCAATATTAAATTTTTGAGAGGCAATAGGAAAATAGGTGTATTGTTGCGCTGTTTGTAGAGCTTTAAATTAGTATAATCATTCTGGAAACAGATTTGCAACTGGACCCCAAAAGTTTCTAAATATAACCTAAGACCCAGATTTACCACTACTAGACCTATACTCCAAAGAGTTTAAAGAATGAGGAAAAGTACCTATAAATACAAAAATGTTTATAGCATATCTTTTCATCCTAACAATAAACTTGAAACTTACATGGTACATATAAATTAAGAAATGGATGAACAAGTTATGGTATATGAATGTAAAGAAATACTATTGTTTTATAAGAAAGAATGAAAGAAAGAACTTCAGATAAATATGAGATTTATGTGAACTAATACAGAGTGAAATGAGAAAAATCAGCATGACTTTACACAATGAAAACTTATCATTTGAAAAAAAATTTAGAAAGACTTAAAAACTCTGAAACAATGATAAACTATGATTCCAGAGGATTGATACTACTCACTCTTGATAAAATAATGATTGAAAATGGAAGTTCAAATATACATACTGTAAAAACGGAAATTAGATATTTTTATATATATTTAAGGTATCGTCACCAGGAAACAATCAGATTTAGATTGATTCCATAATTAAAAATAGACCCAAGTCAGGATAGCTTTTATAGTAATTTATTTACAATTAGGAAGGTTGAAGGTAGGGAAAGAGAGAGAGAAAAACTCTGGTCCAGACCAGCAGAGGTCCAGACAGGGTGAGAGTTAAGAGATTAATTAAACTAGGCTACTAACCACAAGACCTTAGCAATTAGAGAGGCAAAAAAGCTTCCTTGAGGTAGAGATTCTGGAAACGCCAAGGTAGTCAGCCTAACTTACCCACGTGACAATTCAGAGGGGAAGCTGCCTGAGGTCTCAGCCAAGATCCTTCAGCACCAAGTTCAAAGCCCGAACTAACTCCACAGGAAGTTACTCTCATATTTGAAGGACAGCAGCTTTCATCACTTCCTGGGGGTCCACCTCTAATTCAAGTGGACAAATGGAAGCCTCAACACTGGTTTTGGACTGCCCAAAGGCAGTCCCTTGTTCTTGATTTGTTACTTCTTGTCACGAGTGGATAACTCATCTCCCCTCCCCACTAAGGGAGGTGGGGATGACATTATCTCTGGTGGCTAGAGTTTTAACTATGAATGGGCTTGAGCTAATTCCATCTACACAATACACATATATATGTATATAGATAGATATATAGATGGATAGATAGATAAAAGAACAGATAGATGGATAGACTAATGAATAGACAGACAGACAGATTTTATTCAAGAATCATCCAAACTACCAATGCGACAAAAATTAGAAGGGAAGCAATAAAATGTGAAAAAATAATCTATAGCAAAAATCTCTGACAGAGGTCTAATTTCTCAAATTTATAAGGAACTAAGTCAAACGAACAAGAAATCAAGCCATTCCCCTATGGACAAATGGTTAAGTGTAAAGAATAGGCAGTTTTAGATGAAGAAATCAAAATGATCAATAATAATATGAAAAAGTGTTCTAAATCCCTCCTGATTAGAAAAATGCAAATCAAAACAACTCTGAGGTACCATCTCACACTTAGCAGATTGGCCAAAATGACAATAAAGGAAAATAATAAATGTTGAAGATATGACAAAATTGGGACACTAATGCATTGCTAGTGGAGTTGTGAATTGATCCAGCCATTCTGGAAGATGATTTTAAATTATGCCCAAAGGGCTTTAAAAGAATGCCTGCCTTTTGATCCAGCAATATGACTACTAGGTTTGTACCCCAAAGAGATAATAAAAAAGGATTGTACAAAGATATTTATAGTTGAGCTCTTTGTGGTGGCAAAATAATTGGAAAATGGGGATTGTCCCTTGATTTGGGGAATGGCTGAACAAATTGTGATATCTGTTGGGGAAAGAATACTATTGTGCTATAAGGAATGAAAAACTGCTTGATTTCTATATTTACTGGAAAGATCTCCATGAACTGATGCAGACTGAAATGAGCAGAACTAAGAGAACATTGTACAGAAAGAGATATATTGTGAAACAATCAAATATAATCAACTTTGCTACCAGCAGCAATGCAGTGATCCAGGACAATCCTGAGGGACTTATGAGAAAGATGCTAACCACATCGAGAGAAAGAACTGTGGGAGCAGAACTGCAGAAGAAAAACATATGATTCATCACTTGTTTATATGGGTATATTATTTGGGATTTTGGTTTTAAAAGATTATTACAAAAACAAATAACATGGAAATAGGTATCAAGTGATAACATATGTATAACCCAATGTAATTGCTCATCAGCTCTGGGAGGGGGAAGGTAAGAAGGGAGGGAGAGAAAATGGATCATGTAATCATGGAAAATATTTTTAAATTATATATATTTGTATATATATTTACATATTGAAAAAATAAAGTCATAGATTCAGTATGCTGGGGGAAAAAAGCAATCATCCATCCTCTGCATACTGAAGATAGGTGTTTTCTGGGGCTCAAACTTTGGCTTTCTTCCTTTTAACTACATTCTCAATGTTAGAGATCTCATAAATTCTCTATTGGGGACCAAATAACGCATGCATTCTTGTCCTACCTCTGACACTGCCTTTATCACTTGACCACTTTGTTACTCAAACAAATTATTTAGGCGGCTTCAAATCATATGTTTTCGACAGTCCTATTTGATGACATGCTGTATCCCACAAGAAAAAGTAAGTTCATTGAAGTGAGGGACTGTTATGTTTTTGTCTGGGCATTCCCCATCACCTATCAGAGTGTTATACACACAAGAGGCATGTAATAATGAATGCATGTTGAAATAAATTTTAGAGGCATTCTCATAGTAGAGAGAAGGTGACAGTGCAAAATGAGACCTATCACTCAGAGTAAATTTTAGATCTTTATTTTCCTGTCTGCAAGCTCCTAAAAGGAAAATAATATAAACATTCTAAATATCACATTCAAGTTGAGATAAATGATAAAGCACTTTATTTTGAAAGATGTCATATTTTCTGAAGTGGAAATAAAATACTAAGAGTTCAATCTGGCAGAAGATGGGCCTCTGAAAAAGATTCATGAAGGCAGTGGAATAGATTCAAGTAAAGGTAGCCATGCTGAAGATTCTTAGAATTTTAACACGCATCTGCAAGAATCATTAGTTCAATGATCAGATCCATAGCAAGGATTGTAAGACACACCTAGGGGAAGTAACACAGAATATTTCTTTGAATCAAATTTAGAAGACAAATTTAATTGTAATAGAAGGAGACCACGGGACACAAGACTATATGAGTGGGAGAGACCTCAGGGCACCCACGATAGAAGCAAGGAAAAGGGTTCTGGACACTAGCCCCAGCGAGTAAAAACGGAGGGCTTCAGAGGCCACTACTAGACAAAAGAGGGATGGTTAGCACTAGGAAAGAGCTCCCTGAGAGTGTGGGCTTAGAGTAAGAGAGATAGAATAAGTTTACCACATTTTAAGTAATTTTTCTTGCTATTTTAAGTAATTTTTCTTGCTATTTTAAGTAATTTTTCTTGCTAGCTACCATGAGTGCTGGGCTCAATTGTTTGTGCCTCCTGAGGAAATACAAGTCATAGCAAAGTTTGTTGGTCTCCAGATGCTGGCCACCAAAATAAAGAATGAGGGTTCCTACTCATTCTTTCCTAAAGAATAGGCTGAATTCTATCTCCTCTAAGATGTTTTGAAAATAGTGATGTGTACAAAACCCAATAGGGCAAAGAGTAAGCTATGATCCCTGTATACCAAGCTTGTGTAATAACAGAAAAGGGCAAAGGGAAGATATTTTAAAGGAGGGAAAGAACCAAATGCAAACAATGGAGAGACTTGGGGAAACAGCACAGCTAAGAGATACTTGCATATTCTGCCTCTCTGGTCACTTAGGGCTGAAAGACTTTCCCGTATTAGTGCCCTGTCCTGAAGCTTGTTGATGTGATACAATTAAATAAGTGTGCAGTATATTTATTATTAATGATATTTTCATAAGATTCACAAAGTACTCTATAAATATGATTTCATTTTATTCTTGCAACAACCCTGGAAGGAAAGTGCAGTTTTAGAGATAAAGAAACTGAGGAAAACAGATTAAGTGACTTAACCAGCATCACATAATTACCATTTGAGGCTGGATTTGAATTTGAGGCTCTGGTTCTAGCACTTTCTCCATGGCACCACAAAATGAGAGTCTAAATGAGGAAAATCCATCCCTGGTTTTCAAGTCTTGATATCAGAGGATATTAGACCTAAAACAGGAAGAGAAGCTGGAGTTCATCTAGTTCTGTACCTCATTTAACATAGGAGGAAGCTGAGGCACAGAGAGGTTGTCATTTGTCTGAGGTTAGAGATAATAAAAGGCAGAGGGGAGATTTGAACTAAGATTTCATATGTAAAATGAGAAAGTTGGGCTTTTCTTCTCCTAATCCTAAATTTATAATCCTCTAATAGGTTTTAAGTGCACTAATACACAATAAGTGTCTCCTAAACTGATAATAAATTTCTTTATTCTATATTGGTAGGTTGAATTGGAGCAAATAGATGGTGCAGTGGATAAGTGCCAGGCCTCAAAATCTTATTAACTATGAGATCCTGGGCTCATCACTTAACCTGTTTGACTTAGTTTCATCATCTGTAAAATGCTATAGAGAAGAAAAGACAAACCACTTTATCTTTACCAAGTATCTAGTATCTTTACCAAGAATGGAAATTACCAAATGGGGTCATGAATATTCAGAACTCAATAACAACAATGACAAAAATGAGAAAGAGAAGAAAGGGGAAGGCAATTTTCTATGATCAGCTCCTTTTGTTGTCAAGGATGAAAAAATGCTTTTTTTCATTGGTTAACCATTCCTTTGTCTGGTCCATTGCCAATACTATTAAGAAACAGGATATTGAGCCATTCACCTTGTCAAGACACCTAGTGGCACAATGGATAGAGCACTATGCCTGGACTGAGGAAAAACTGTTTTCAAATCTATCCTCTAATATCAGCTGTGACCTTAGAAAAGTCATTTAACTTTTGCCTCAGTTTTTTTTATATGTAAAATGGAGATAATAATAATACCTACTTACCAGTGTTGTTGTGAAAATTAAATGAGATACTTATAAAATATCTGGCACATAATAGGTGCTATATAAATGCTAGCTATTTATTGTTATCGAAGCTCCACAGTCATATTCCTCTAAACAATGGAATGAATAGCATCACAGATCATAGGCCTTGAGCTAGAAAGGAATTTGGAAGTCATTTAGCCCAATTTTTGCTTTTTATAGATGAAGAAACGGATGCCCAAGGAGTCAAGAAGTCTTGAGTTCAAATGTAATTTGGTCAAAGTCACACAAGTAGTAGCAGATTTGAACTCAGGTCCTGTAGCTCCAACTTGAGTATTCTCTCCACTATTCCATGATGCCTCGATTGTCTTGACTATTCCTCCATTCAGGTTCTCAAAAAATTTCTCTAATATACCAATTTCAGAAGAGCAATTCAAAGCACAGAGCCAAAGGAGTTGTATATTTCATAGGATTTTAGTTCATTTATTTCCACTCTGCTTTCTCCAGTAACTAGAGCAGAAAGAAACATATCCTGCCTTAATGTGTCTAAGGGAATACTCTTCATTTGCCTCCAGTCTGTACATTTTTTTTACTAAAAGGGAGTTATACAATATTAAAAACAATCATTTCGAGGGAATTAAAGGGACAAATTTCATTTTTAGAACATAGATCTTTAGTACTACCTAGAAAAAAAAGCAAAACGTTTGCCATCTGAGAATTTCACTGTCTTTTTTCAGCTGAGGATAAATTTGTTTTCTTTGCTTTTATTTTATCTTATAAAGTATGCCCATATGACCTTATCATGAGAAAGTCTGTTTCCACAAAGCTATGAATAAATGTTGTAGGGCCACTCCTTACCCCTCTGCCACTCCCTCCCAACTCCTGTTGCTATTCACAGCAAAATGTAAATGTAATTAAATGCTGAATGGATAGATTTATGAGTACAGAATAAAAGAAGGAAGACATATCACCAATGGAGCTAGGACTGGGGCTAATAATAATGGGATAGTATATGAAAGATAAAAATCATCAGGAAGGGAGAGAAGCTGTAGAAAGTAATCTGGCAGAATAAACTAGTCTGGGAAAAGAATTGTGTCAACAATAGCAGCAGGCAGAACCCTTGGGGTTTAACAGGCACTGAAGGAAAATCACTAGAAGAATCTGAGATGAAACAAAGCTAAGGACTATTTTAATGTAAGTTATAGGAATATATTTCTCTTAATCATGATTTTTAAAAATGGAAGCTATCCCCAAATAGTTACAGGGTTTTTCCTCCTCTAGCAAAAACCATTATGAAAGTAATTTTATTTTGCCAGCTGGCAGAAACATAGAAAATAATAGCTAATAATAACTAGCTTTTATGTTGCATGTTAGATTTTACAATGTTCATTACAGATATTATCTCATTTTTCTCTTCACAACAACCCTGAATAGTAGACACTCTCATTATCCCTGTTTTACAAAAGAGGAAACTGAGGCAGGCAAACATTAAGTAACTTAACCAAGGACATCCACCTGTAAGTAAATTTCATTAAAGCATAATTTGCCATGTAATTCTTTTTAATGCAATGATCACATTCTGTATTTTACTTTTTATTCTACTTAATTGTCTACATGTCTCATTTGTCTTACTGATATGAAAAAAAACTAAAAACAAATAACAACAACAAAAAACAACAAAAACTGAGAATTGAGCCCAGGATATGGGTCAGTCTCTCCCACTAATGGGCCCCACCTCTGGGCTCATGGGAACCAGGTTTATTCCTGGTGGATCCTGGATCTTAAAAAAAAGAATGAAGCTTTTTCTCATCATCTCTATTTAATTACACTCTCACTCCATAGAAGAATTCTAGGGACAGTCTTGCAAGCCAAGATTAAATCAGCCTCATGTCTACGTATTGATTGTTCCTTGTGGAAAGGTACTCAATATCAAAAGTATTTCAGACACAGGACAGATATTTCTTTTCCTCAGCTTTTCATTTTTTCCACTGAAGAAATGTTTTAATACAAAAGATTTATAAGCGTTCACTATATACTATATATTGTACACACAGTTGTTTTATCAAGTTCAATGATCTAGACCAGTGATGATGAACGTTTTAGAGACCTTAAGAGACCAAGATCCCAAACTGCAACCTTCATGCCACATGTGAGCCCCCTCCACCTTACCCCAGACAGGGGAGGGAGGAAACACTCCCATTGGGCTGCTAGGCAGAGAGGCAGGTGATGTGAGAAATGTCTTCAGGTGTGCATGAAGAGGGAGAAGGGCATAGCCCCCTCCTGCATGCCCCTGCATACATGCCACATATCCACCAAGACAAATCTAGACTTATGAAATATTTTTTTTCCATTATTAACGTATTATCTAATTTCTTGGCAATCCTGGCACAATACCCAGCACAGTATCACCTTGGGGTTAATGTCATTTGGAGAGATAGATCTATCTGTTGGAAAATCTTTGGGATGGCCTGCATTCCATACCTACAGAAGCTACCACACATACTTAAAGTAGAAACAGACACTATTTTTACTTTGGCTCCACACTGTCTAAATAATTCATCAAAGTTCCATGTAGTCTAGTGAGTCAGACAACCTGGGCTCATCTTTCCTCCAGTGGTCATCTTCTCTGAGAAAGCATAGTTGAAAAAACTCCTCCTACCACCGATGATCTGGACTTCTCAGTGATATAAAAATCTCGAGTCCAAGAAGTAGCATTCATCCCAAAACTGCTCTTTGATCACCTGTGCTCAAGGGAAAAAATAAACAAACAAAAACGAGACAGAGATGCTCTTGCTGCCAGGTGCGAGAAACCATGATAGATAATAAGTATGGAAAAGAAATAGGAGGGAAAGAAACCCTTCCATACATGAAAGGTCCAAAGAGGAATCTTTGAAGTTCCCAATATACTGGGCAGATGGAAAAAGAAGAGTAAAGAGAGAAAGACCACTCCTTTTAAAAAGTCTTCTGAGTTGGAAACTTCCTGGTTTAGAGATCAATCATCATTGATACTGCTCCTGCCTACCAAGAGAAGGGGTATGGTGGAATGAGGAAGTCATATGATATCTCTAACCAACTAGAAGCTTTTTTATATGCTATATATATTTTTGTATTTGTAATTATTTAATTAATTTAATTTAATTATAAAATTAAATAAATGATTTAATATTTATATATTTTTAAAAATATGTATTTATATGTTTATATAAGACCAACTAGAAGCTTTTTTTTTGCAATTGCCCTATAATGACCAGCCTGCCCATCAAAATGTTCCTGGGTACATACTCAAGAGAACTGAAGCAGATAGAGGAGGGTGGACAGGAATGATCTCTTAATGATCTTAATGTATCCAAGGGAATATTCTTCATTTGCCTCCAGTTTGTACATTTTTTTAACAAAAGGGAGTTATACAATATTAAAAATATAATCATTTTGAGGAAATTAGAGGGACAAATTTCATTTTTACAACAGAGATCTTTAGTAGTAGACTACCTAATACCTACCTTTAGTACTTAGACTACTTAGAAGAAAAAAAAAAGCAAACTTTTCACTTTCTCAAAACATTTGCCAACAAATATTTCATGGTCTTTTTCATCTGAGGATAAATTAATTTGTTTTCTTTGATTTTATTTTAGCTTATAAATTATGCCAAGATTGTAAACTAGGGCAAGAACTTCATCAAATCTCGTCAAGGAGATGCTTTATATTAGACATAATGATAAGATAAAACAAAACCAGAAAAATGAATCTATAGAGACATAATCTTGCATGCTACCCTTAGACATGTTTCTTAGCTCTTATGAGATCATAGTTAAGTGGCTTAAACTTTCAGAGCCTCAGCTTCCTGAGGAAAATAACACTTGCATTACTTCCATCATGGATTATTTTAACAAGAAACCATTTTGCAAGCCTTAAATTGATTTATAGACATGGTATTGCTCTGAAAAGGTTACTGGAAACCTATCAACAAGCATTAAGCATTTGTGTCAAATGCTGGAGATGTACCACAAAGAAAGAAATTAAACAGTTCCTGACCTCAAGAACCTTACATTTTTCCAGAGTAGACAACATGCTCCTATGTAGGTATATGCAGAAAAAATGCAAAGTAATCTTGGGAAGAAAAGCACTAGCTATAAGCATAATTCCATCTCTGCTTTTACCAGACTTTTACCAACCTGTCACCAGTTGTTTCTAATATAGCTCTTCCCCTGTCTCATCAAAAAATTTCACCTTCAATTTTTTCCTCAGAGGAAATCAAATCCCTTTAACTTTCCCACCCTTAGGCAAGCTTTCCAACCTCGCACAAAACTTTAATTTCCCCATCCTGGTTATATCTGTGAGTATTATGTAATTTTATTGATAAGGGAGTTGAAGCTACTATCACACTAATTAAATGTCAGGCATGATTTGAACACAAGTCTCCTGGTTCCAAAATCAGTGTTTTTTCTCCACTTTATCGCAGCTTACCCTGCCATGCTCTGCTCCCCACAAATTCTGGGGCATACACACAAAATGGCACCATTCTAAAGAAGATAGCATATGATTTCGTATAAAATCTGGAAAGATTTACATGAACTGATACAAAGTGAAGGAAGCAGAATCAGAAGAACACTGTACATAGTGACAACAATATTTCTTGATCAACAACAGTGAATGACCTAGTTATTCTCAGTAATAGATTAATCTGGGACAATATCAGACTCATGATGAAAAATGCCAACTGCCTTCTCAAAAAGAAATGGAATCTGAATACAGATTGAAACACACTATGCTTTATTTTCTTTCTTCTTTTTTTTTTATCTGAGAACTCTTCCACAAAACAACTAATATGAAAAAAGTTTTATAGGCAATAAAAGAAAAAATAAAATGTTAATTTTTAAAAATGTTAGGATGTGAACCTAATGCAATAATATAGTATATTAGAATTGATGAATGAAAATTCAGACAAAGATGGGAAGAATAGCATTAAATGATACTGTGTAAAATAAGAAGAATCAAAGATAATTTTTGAATGATAACAAATGACAAGTAAATGAAAGCAATTTTAAAAGACAACAGATTCTTTGATTAATTATAATGATCAGATTCAGTCCCAGAGAAGTGATCATGAAACTAATGAATCACATAAGTGGGGTGCACATACTTTGAGTATAGGATAGAGAGTTGGGTAATAAGAGAATTTGCAATGTGTGTGTGTGTGTGTGTGTGTGTGATTTCCAAGAAGATGAAATTATTGAGATGTAAAAACAAAGGGCATTAAAAACCATTTTGCACTGTTCTAGTTTTACACTGTTTTTGATATCAGGGGCTTAAAACTCTCTTGGGAGCAACAGATAGGTAGCACAGTGCATAGGATGCTAGACCTGGACTTGAGAGGACCTGGGTTCAAATCTAAGCTCAGACACTTCATGGCTATGTGACTCTGGGCAAGTCATTTAAACCCAATTGCCTAGATTTTACCAATCTTCAGCCTTGGTATTTATATCAATTCTAAGACAGAAGGTAAGGGTTTAAAAATGCATAACTTGGGAAAGGCACACAAAACTTGATGGGACTCCTGGAGAAAGAAAGCCTTTTTTATTGTTTGTCCCTTCTCAGTAGAGTAGAAAGCAAACTGGATTTGGCATCTAGAGATCTAGAGGTCTTGGCTTCAAAATATGGTGTTGCATCTTCATTATCTGTGAGACCTGGGAAAAGTGATCCCTTCTACCAAATCAGTTTTCATTTTCTGTGAAAAGAGGTGGGATAGACTATTACTTCCAGCTCAAAATATGTGATCCTCTGATCTCTTGGGAAACATATAAGTGGCACCCCAAGGATCAGGCAGTGTTCTGTTCATGACATATAACAAGCATATGGTAACAGAGCTGGCTCTCAGAGTGACAGATGACTGCAACCATGAACAGATAGATGGGAAACCCAACGTGGGACAGTTCTGAAGCCACTCTTGAGGCAACCTACACATTCTTTTCTATACTCACCTGCTCTTTTCTGAGGTGACAGGTCCTTAGAGGAACTGCCTCCAGTTTCTCTCACATATTCCCAATACCTTCTAAAAATAAACCTTTGAAGGAAAAAAAATGCTAAGGAAATATTACCTCCAACCAGATTTCTCTACCCCCACTTCTCAGCACCACTGTTCTACAATCAGACAATTTCCATTCACATTTTTTAGGTTTCATGTCTCATGTAAACTCATTCATCAATTTATTTTTTAAAAATTAAAATGCAAGATTATTTCCCCTTGACACTCCTCACACTGGGAACAAATTAAGATATTTCTCTCTACGCTGTTGTTTACTACTGGCAACCTAAATCTGGGAGCTGAAAATGCATTTTTATATACTTTATGGAAATAAATCATTTGCAAGTAATATCATACCCAAATCTGTCTCCTATGACAACTGAGTCATTTGCAGGGCTGCCGAATTGGAAATGACATTAAAAGCATCAGATGATTTAAGAGAAATGATTGACTCCCTCACTAGCAATGGCAAGAAGTGGCTGGGGGAGAAAGGACTCCTTGGAAGAGAGCCCTATAGAACTGTGTGTTTCCAATATGCTATTTAGAAGTTTTTTTTTAATATGCATTTCACAAGTCCTTGAATTTTTAATGATAGGAATTCATTATAAGCTTCAACAGCTCCTAAAAATTCATCCATTATTTTTTTATTCTGTATTGACACAGAGGAGCAAACATGCCATGGGATTCAGAGAAGGGATAGCCTGAAGGGTGCTTTGCAGTCAGCTGACAATGAGAATTGAGGACCAAACAGCCTGGGTTGTGGGAGCAGAGATAGAAATTGGTTTGCAAGTGAAATATGATGGCTCTGATGGTCAGCCATTGATGTTAAGACCCACTGTTGGCTGGTGACTGGAATGGCACTGGGTCTGGATGATAGCAAAGGAAAATGGATGTGTCCAAAGACTGACCACAATATAGAGAGTAATTAAACGAAGGTACTGGGAGCCAAACATGGGCCATATGGTAAAGCCTGTTCAGGCAGCTGAGAAAAAAAAGATGCATTCCATACCTGTGCCTCTCTTCCAATTTTCCTTCCTTAAATTATTTCTTTTCAAAAAATTCCAAGTTCAAACACCAAAAAAAGAGAACATTTCCATATATACAACAGATTACTAAAGGAGAATTCCATGTGGAAATGTGAATCTTTATTCCACAATATTTGCTTTTTAAAAATTATATGCCACCTTCTATTTGTTACTTTCAAAACTCACCTGCTTAGGAAATCAGCCTTGATGATAGAGTAAGAGGAGACCATATCGTCCATATTCCCCAATAATTTAAAAAACATCTCAGATAAGTGCCAGGAGGGGCAGTCATCAGAGATTTAAGGAGAATCAACATTAAGACTTGTATCACAAAATAACAAGAGATCACAGTGCAGGAACTATGGAATAAGACTATGCAGGAATTCTGGAACTAGACCCTGGGAGCAGAAGAGTCTGTCTCATTGTTAGTGTCTGTCTCATCCTCCAGATGTAGAGATGGGACATACTTCTATTTCTCTAACTCCAAAGAGAATATATTGACTCAATCTATAGGCAAGTAATAAGACCACAATGCAACCACTAAGATTCCTGAGGAGTCCAAACAATTCTTAAATTATTTCTCTTTGATCTGTTTTCTAGGTAATTTATTTTTTAGATGTTATATTTTCTACTACCCTTTTAACCTTTTGGCATTGTTCTAATATTTCTTGTTTCATGGAGTCATTAATTTTGGTTTGGTCCATTTTAAATTTTAAGAAGTTTGTTACTTGGGTTAGGTGCTGTACTTTTTGTGCTAAGCTATTAATTCTATTTCTAAATCATTCCTTCATAGTTCTCATCTCTTTTACAATTCTTGACTGCAGCACTCTCATTTCAATATAACATTCTTTTAAACTCTTTTTAAAAGCCTTATTTTGTTACATGTTTTTAAAACATCTTGCTTTATTTAACTGATCTTGTGGTCAAGTAGCACTTTTAAAAATAAATTGTTTATAGATACCGTGGAGTTATTTTCCTCTTCAAAGTTTGTGTCTTGAACATCTTCAGTATCAAAATAGATCTGCTTTTTTATTTAAAGTTTTTTATATTATTATTTAATTATTTTTTAAAGGTTTACTTCTTGAACTGAGGCTTCATATTTAGCGCTAGGTTCTGAGCATTTATGTTGTGGCTTCACATGGCCCTTGGATTTCCTATCTGCTGTATAGTGGCTGAGGTCAGAGAAGCACAAAAAGTACAGCACCTAACCCAAGTAACAAACTTCTTAAAATTTAAAATGGACCAAACCAAAATTAATGACTCCATGAAACAAGAAATATTAGAACAATGCCAAAAGGTTAAAAGGGTAGTAGAAAATATAACATCTAAAAAATAAATTACCTAGAAAACAGATCAAAGAGAAATAATTTAAGAATTGTTTGGACTACCTGAAAACCATAATCTTTTTAAAGTTCCAGAATATCAGATTTCCCCCAAAATCATGGAAGAAAATTGTCTAGATCCCTTAGAATTAGAGGTCAAAATGAAAATAGAATCAATTTATCATCTCTTAAGAGAAACCACAAAATGAATACCTCAGGAACAACATGACCAAAATCCAGAAAGTCTAGATCCAAGAAAAAATGCTACATGTAACCAGAAATAATGACCAATATAGGGATTTATTATGCATGACTATACTTACTAATTACAAAGTTTGAGTTTTTCTTTTCCTTTCATTGAGCATAGGGAAGGGGTGAAGAAGGGGAAAAAAGGATTGCTTGATTACTAAATACAATAAAATTTAATTTTTGAAATATACCTTTCTTGTCCCTGTTCCCTTCCTAACTTTTTGTTCTCTTCTGTCCTTAAAAAAATTAAGTTTCAATGCAATGGCTCTAATGATTTTTGGCATTGCTATTATTCACTACTTACCTCCAGTGCCTATTTAAGAGGAAGAAAAGAGAAAATAAAAGAAATTGTAACAAATAAACATAGGCAAGCAAAATGAATCCTTCCTGTGGCTATGTCTAAAAACATGTTTTTGTACCCTGTATCCACTACCTCTTGATCACAAGATATTGCCCTTTGCTGTTATTCAAATATCACCCCCTACCCCAGCCCTGAGCTTGTAAGATTAAAAATTAATATCCAATACTCCAAGCATTATATTTTTATAGAATTTATCAATAATAACTTGAAGTAAAGGAAATAAAAAGACAAAAGTAAAAGCCTAAGTAAAAGCCAGCTTTCCCAGCTGTGCAAGTGGGGGGAAAAGAGCAAGAGGGCGGGCTTACAGCAAATTAACAAACATTATGTAAGTATGCTAAGTGGATGAAGGGAAAAGGATTCTGGGAAATGAAGTTCAAGGCTTCAAAGCTTCACTCATCCTTTTTTTATATATTTCTACCTCAAGATGGTCACCATCAACAGCAACACTAGATTATGGATTTATTACTGCTTTAGTGATTTAGGGCTATTCTTTAGAGATCTTCCAGCACAATCCATAGATTCTAGAAATAATTAAGTTGTGTTTCAGAGGCAGATTTATTTGCTCCAGGATCATATATATAAATTTAGGATTCGAAGCCAGGTCTCTTGACTCAAAAATCCAGCATACTTTCTTCTGTCTTATGCTTTCCTCCAAAGGCAACCCTAAAATGGGTTTCTATATCTAACATGAAAATAACTAGAGGCAAATGAATGTTAACTGGTCTTATTTCTTTTCGCTTGTCCATGAGTTAGGAGGAGGTCTAACCCAAACATGTGAAGACTTTCCCTATCATAATGGACAAATGAAAACAATATTTATCAATGACCATGAAGGTAGCTAAAGCAGATCTGTGAATGCTTGGAGCTCCATTCAACATGAAGATGCCAAGATCATCCACTGCATCCTGAAGCATCACTATTTATCCTGACTTTTGTTGTGCCACTGTACTTTGATGAGATAGTAAAGTGGAGAGTTTCATGCAACTCTGCCTCATTTAAATCCAATTCACAAGCAAGTCAAGGAATTGACCCTCTTCAAAAACAGAGGATAAACAACAACCTATCTAAAGCTAGCTAAACAAGATCACATGAAAATCTTTCCCACCTATAAGGGCTTGATTCTATGATTGTTTCCTTTTGCCTTCCCTAAACTAAATGACTCTCTTTGACTATAAACTGTAGAACAGATACCCATCTCCATTGATAGAAGAGGTCTCTTCATCAGGAATTCCCTATTCTGGTGAAATCATGACTAAAAATCATGGAATGAGATTCCTTAACCCTGTTTCCCTCAGTTTTCTCCTCTATAAAATGAGATGGAGAAGGAAATGGTAAACCACTCTAGCATGTTTGCCACAAAAACTCCAAGTGGGGTTACAGAGATTCAGACACAGCTGAAACAAGAAATGTCCCTTTAGAGGAGGGTATTGGGAGGGAGGTGATGATTCCTCCAAATTCTCTACAACCCATCTAGTTTCACTACAAATATGGTGAACCTTAGTAAGAAGCATTCTAGCATCAGAAAGGTGGTTCAGTGGATAAAGAGCCAGACCTGAAGACAGGAGGTCCTGGGTATAAATTGAGCCTCAGATGTTTCCTAGCTGTGTGACCCTGGATAACTCATTTAATCCCAATTGCCTAATCATTACTACTCTTCTTCCTAGGAACCAATATTTTGTATTGATTCTAAGACAAAAGGTAAAGTTTTAAAAAACAAAATTATTTTTATACCTTTCTGCCTCGCTCCTCCCCACTCCCATCTGGGGTTCCAGCTCTTCTCTCAGTGGGCTTGAGAAGGGAAGCTGCAGTTCAAGGGTTGGACTTGGCGCTGCTGATGTTAATCTGCTCTCAGGTATTTGTTGTTCTTACCACTTTAACCCAGAAGAGCTTGTCAGGGACATTCACTCTCGCCTTGAGAAATTCCTGTCCTGCATTTCATCCCTGAGGACAAGGCTCCCATGGTTTCCCAAGGTGACAACCAGATCACCTAAATTCTGGTCAGGAAAGAGTTTCAAAAAATCTGCCTTCTTTTCCTTAATTCTCTTGATCTACTCAGTTAACACCAATTTACACAACTAAGAGGCAACAGCCTCATCTCTATTCTTAAAATTAAAGCTACAAGTAAAAACAAAACATCCCCATTTCAAAACAGATAATAGTAGAAGGTGCCTCTGGAGTGTAGCACCCTGGAGAGGGTGAAAGCTTTGAAATGACCATCCAATTAAGTCAAATTACCTATTCATAATACTGCCATAGGCTAAATCTATTGAAAATTACATTTTCTTCATTGCTTTTTTTAAGCTTAATTAAGGAACTGGGAATATTTAGTGTATCCAACAAGATAGCTGTCTCCAAGAATTTGAAGCTCTATCAGTTGGTCAATAAACATTTACTTAATGCCTATTATTTTTGTTAGGTCCTATACTAAATTCTGGGGATAAGACCAATTCTTACCTTCAAAGAGCTCACAATTTAATGAGAGGGAGGAGAAAGAGAAACTAGTTCTGTGTTTTTTTTTTTCCAGAGGGCAAAACTGGGAAGAATGGGTAAATTACAGAGATGTAAAAAGTTCAGTAGAAAGAATAACTTGCTAAGTACTTTAGTTATGAAGAATAGAATGGATATCATTAAAGTCTTTGTCCATGTGGGGTGTTGAGGCATAGACAAGATGCTCTCTCACTGGAGTCCACTTGTCTATGGTACCTTTCAAATTAAAATTACAGATTGTATATCAATCTGTATCTCAAGAACAAGTTTCCCAGATGGGGGACCTGAAAGCTAGAGAAAGGACAAGCCTTAATGGAAATTGATGGCAAAAACAAGATTAGAACTCACTATGTTTACAGCAGTTTTAGACCTTTGATCCTTTTGTTAGCATGCTCTGCTTAGTATAAATATAAGAATAAATGGAGTCTGGCTTTGACCATAATTAACTCTATTATTTGTGTTTTTAGTGCAGTAAGGATAAGGCAGCTACAAATCTTTTTGGAGGTATTTCCTAGGGATATCATGATACCTTAATCAGGTTTCATCTAAAAGAATGAGGATTTAAGACAATATAGTATACCAAGTTTAGAAATGTTGGATTCATCATGTAATACCCCAATTCTCTAAGGTATCACTAAAACTTGATGAATTCAGCATCTGCCATGATGTCCTGATATCTACTAGGAGGAGCAAAATTGTCACTGAGTCAGAGTTTACAGATGTAACTCCAGCAAATGATTAAAAACACCTTAGAAATGTTGCTAAGAGAAGTGCCAGAGAAGCTTGGCTCAAAATGCTGGTTTGCATTCCATTTTTTAAAAATCTGCATAATGACTTCAAAAGTCCTAAATCTAACCCTTTCAAAAAATTAATTAGGTCAAAAAAAAGAGCAAGTATTCAAATTTAATTTTAAAAACCTTTAAAGTAAATATAAAAGGATTCTGTCATATCTCACTATTTCCTATGAAGTAAGGATGATTTATTTGACTAGTAGGCTTGTGTTAATTTTAATTGTACACTTACTATATGATCCTATCTATAAAAGAGTTAAATTTGGTTATTATTCTTAATCCATATCAAAGGAAGGTCCTAGGCTTTGTTCTCCCCTCTATCTCCATGGAAAATCTGGAAAGGTTTTTAGGCTGAACAAATAGTATTATCTACAATTAAGTCATAAATTAACTGTTTGCCTCAGTTTCCTCATCTGTGAAATGAGTTGAAAGAAGAAATGGCAAACCAGTACAGGATCTTGGCCAAGAGAATCTCAAAATAGGGTCACAAACAACTGAACATGACTGAAATGATTCAACAACACTACATATATTTGGAATGTTAGATTATTTTGTTTTGTTTTTTATTTTTTAATTTTTATTGACTATAGGTAGATTATTTTGAAAGACTAAAAGGGCAGGGATATGTTCGGAATTATGTGGGTAACTTTTATTGATGGTATTTCTAAATCTCTGTTCTTCTGTTTTCACTTTTACTTCTTAGAGGTTTTTTTTTTTGGGGGGGTAGGAGTCTACTGAATTTCAATCTGAGGGGCAGGAGCTGAGAAAGCACATATATATGCGGTCAGCCAGTTTCAGCTACCTGCAATAGGTCTTGAAACCTTTCTCCTGAGGATACAGGGAACCTAGCATAATACAAAAATATGTACAAGGGAACAAAATTGAAACATACACATATACATAATTTGAAGGAGGAACACCAGCATCTGAAGAGATCAAGAAAAGCTCTATATTAAAGGTGGAGACTGAATTGAATTTTGAAGGGAAAAAAATGGATTCATGGAAGCAGAGGTGAGGAGGGAATTGATCTCCAAAATTGGGAACAAGATCTCCTGGGGTTCAAAAGTGAACTCCAAAGTTCACTTTTCTGTAGTTTCAAGTTAAATAACTTCCCTCTAAAACTTGACTGGGGCAGGGAAAGGTTAAATTGTTTGCTAGTGATTTCCCAGCCAATGTGTCAGTCAGAAACTGAACCACATCCTCCATATTCTAAAGATTACTCTTTATATACTACTACACCACACTGCCTCTGGCTGAGACAGTACCCATAAATATGTGCTATGTCTCTAATAAGACATTTGAGTTCAAATATGCCAAGGTATTTCTAAAGACTAATTTTCTCCTGAAAAACATGTGCCTTTATATGTGTATGTTAAGGAGCTTTGTGCAAGAAAGTATTAAGCGGAATAAATAAGAGAGAGGTAAGAAGAATTTGACAGTTAGTTTCCACATTTTCTATTAACTGATGAAAGAACTATGTGTTTTGGCTGACTTTCATGTGTTGAAAATACTTTAGTATAGTTTAATTTTTTTTTATTTCATGATGAGAAATAATAGGCTATGGAAAGTTTACATTTGTATAACTTGCCTTCTTTTCAAAGTATTTTCATAAAATTTAGTTCATTTTAAACTGAAAATGTCCCTATGTAGCGTGTAGAGGCAATGATTCATTCTTTTGTGACACAGTTGGGGAAATTACAGGCTAGATAATGAGTGAATTGCCCAAGGTCAAAAATATTGGGACACAGCATGGAACTGGAGCTATGTTCCTACACGTGTAGATGCATTTTTTAAAAAAAAATAAGGCCTCTTTAGATTTTCCAGAAATATTAATTGTAGAAAATACTATTTCTTCAGCCTAAAAGCCTTTCCAGATTTTCCATGGAGATAGAGGAGAGAACAAAGTCTAGGACCTTCCTTTGATATGGATTAAGAATAATAACCAAATTTAACTCTTTTATAGATAGTATCATAGGCTCCTCCCCACCTTAAAGCTATTAGTGCCCTGATATAACTAATGAGAGTATCTTCTTTTGAAATCCAATTTTGAGCTACAGATCACAGGAAAGAACTCTTTTCAATCCTCAAGGGGAATGATCTAGGAAGGATGTGAGTAGTGAATATTCTATTACAAAACTATATTTTAAATTTTAAAGTAATGATATTTGCCTTTTTCAAGAATCCTGTGAATGTTACTGGAAATCTTCTTGGAATAAAGAATAATGTCAGAAGGAACAGGCAATAATACCAGTTTGGACATCTCTCTGTCCAATCTAAAAATGACTTGTCTATATATTAAATAAGATTGTTTCTAGCAGATGAGACTAAATTCCAGAAGACGTTACTAGAATTAATGTTTTGTTTTGTTTTTCTCCAAGTAACCTTGAAAAGGAAATAGTGTGATATGAGGAAAATAAAATACTCAAGTAACAAGAAACTCATGTACTCATCCTCATTTTGTCATCTACCAAGCTGAGTGATCTTGGACAACATGCTTTTCTTTTCCAGAGTCTATAGACTTATGCTCCCACAAAATGGAGAAAGAGCAGTGGATAGGGTAAGATGAGCTTTAAAATTCCTTCTGCCTCTACCATCTGATTTTTGCATTTAATATTAAAACTTAAAATATCTTAAAACTTCTGGAATTTTGACGTAAGTTTTGTATAAAAGAGATAACCAGTCCTCCAAGTCCAAGCAAATAAGTCTTTATTAAATGAAAAACACACACACACTGATACCAGGTAAATAAGATTCTGGAAATGATTTTAATATTAATAATTAATTTTATTATTGCTTTTTTAAGATAATGCTTTAAAAAATCAGCTTTGAATTGTACAGTAATTGACTTTACTGTGGAGATGACCCCTATGAATTGAGCATTACAGGAGCGTAAGAAATATTTGTTGAATTGAGATGTGTTTTATGCCATTTATCATGTTCTGAATTTAATGAAGCCATTTTAACCACATCATTTAATTATTTATGAGGAATATGATTCAGTCAAGCAATTAGATTAATTGTATTTGTGGCATGGCATTTCTAAAGTTGTCCAGCTTTCAAATGATATACTTTGTTTGATACCCACTCAAATCCTATTCCTCTATGTTAAGCTCAGCATCGTGCTGGACCAATGGAAAGAAATGAAGTGTGCTTCCCAATGATTTCTCATTACCATTTTCCTGGATGGTATAGAGCACTTGTAGCTAAAGTTAAGAAGATCTAAATTCAAATCCTGCATCAGATACTTACCATCTTGATAAGTTTAATTGAGTCACTTAATGTCTCATCCTCGGTTTCCTCATCCATAAAATGAAGATAATAATAGCATCTTCCTCACAGGATTGTTGTGAAGATCAAAAGAGATAATACATGTAATGCCCTTTATGAACTTTAAAGCACTGTATAAATATATAAATGCTACTATTGTTGTTGTTTTTTATAACTTTTTAATAACTTTCCTCAACTATCATCACTTCTCAGCATCCACAATCTATCAATCTAAAATAAACTATTTAGACATTCTTTTCTCTTGCCACTCAACATGGTCACTCAACATGAACAAAATATTTAATATCTTCAAACCTAAACTCCCCACTTCTCTTAACTTCCCTTTTCTTTTTGAGAGCACTACTGTGTTTTCCATAGTTTCCAAGTTGCCATACTTGAGTTTTCCCTCTCCCCTCTTTCATTGTTGAACCTGTATCTAATTATTTGTAAAACCCTCCCATTTCTACTTCATCTTTTATATCTGTCTCCTCTCCATCTACATGACAAATGTGCTCATGAACTATGGGCAAGAGAAATTTTTCATATAGCTGATTTTTTTATTAATGGATGTTTACATAAAACTTTTCCATGATGTTGTTCAGTGTTCTAGGGTTCAATAAATGAGCACTGTATCTTTCAAAATCAAAGACATCCAGAAGATCTCAAAATTCATAAAGAATCCTTTGGTATCTAACACTGGGTATCCTCTATACCAATGGTGAACAAAATTATAAACTACTTGGTCATGAAGTATTTTTGTCCATCACTGGATTCACAGTGCTTAATATAGTGGATTTCAACTAATAGGAATTTGATAAATATGGCATTTCCCAGTTTTGTACCTTGCCTGATATTTATGATCAGGGGGTCATCAAGCATGGTCATTTCTCTTGTTATGTCCTTCAAGATGAAGCAAATAATATTGATGTAGGAAGGGGTAAGACTATTGAAAGAAAACTTTTAAGGTTGTATTTTGCCCTGCCAAATCAAGTGCCTTTTTTTTGTAATCAACTAATGATAGGTATAGTGAGTTCTTTTATTTAACTACATGCTATTTGCTAAAGAATATATTTATAAAAGTCTAACTGTTCCCCATAAATACCATCATTGAGAATCACTTGTATACATACATAAGAATCTCACATACATTTTGTATGCATGAGAATATATACATATAGGTAACTAGCTATTGATATTTTCTCAGTCAACGTTTTCTCAGTATTAATAAGGCTTACAATTTGTTCTCTCTTTAAATCTTTGATACATTTCTCTCCTTGAGGTAGCTTGTTAGCCAATCTTCTAACCTTAATCACTCTAATCCTGTGAGTCACTATCCTTGAAATCTAACACCATAGTCCTAGATATGTTACTAGAGGAATTTGAATGGCACTACAGACAACAAAGACAGGAAAAGGAGAAGCATTCAGACAAGTGCTTCCAAAAGTCTTAAAGCAGTTTTAAATTCTCAAAGCTTAAAATTTTTTTAAATGAATGAATTATTTTTATTTTTCAATTATTTCTCTGTTTTTAATTAATAATTTTTATTTTTTAGAAAAGTTATCATGGTTACCTGATTCATGTTCTTACTTTCCCCTTTACCTCCTGACCTCCCCCCACCCCCCATAGTTTTAACATGTATCATCGATCAAGACTTATTTCCAAATTTTTGATAGTTGCATAGGTATGGTAGTTTCGGGTCTACATCCCCAATCATGTCCGCCTCAACCCATGTGTTCAAGCAGTTGCTTTTCTTCTGTGTTTCCTCCCCTGTAGTTCTTCCTCTGAATGTGGGTAGGGTTCTTTTCCATAAGTCCCTCAGAATTGTTATGGATCATTGCATTGTTGCTAGTACAGAAGTCCATTACATTCTATTTTACCACAGTGTATTGGTCTCTGTGTACAATGTTCTTTTGGCTCTGCTCCGTTCACTCTGCATCAATTACTAGAGGTCTTTCCAGTTCACAAGGAATTCCTCCAGTTTATTATTCCTTTCAGCTCAATAATATTCCATCACCAGCATATACCACAGTTTGTTCAGCCATTCCCCAATAGAAGGGCATATACTCGTTTTCCAGTTTTTTGCCACCACAAAAATTGTGGTTACATGTATTTTCGTACAAGTCTGTTTATCTATGATCTCTTTGGGGTACAGACTCAACAATGGTATGGCTGGATCAAAGGGCAGGCAATCTTTTCTAGCCCTTTGAACGTAGATCCAAATTACCATCCAGAATGGTTGGATCAGTTCACAACTCCACCAGCAGTGCATTAATGTCCCAATTTTCCCACATCCCCTCCAACATTCATTACTCTCCCCTACTATCATTTTAGCCAATCTGCTAGGTGTGAGGTGATACCTCAGAGTTGTTTTGATTTGCATTTCTCTAATTATTAGAGATTTAGAACACTTTCTCATGTGCTTATTGATAGTTTTGATTTCTTTATCTGAAAATTGCCTATTCATGTCCCTTGCTCATATATAGATTGGGGAATAGCTTGATTTTTTATACAATTTATTTAACTCCTTGTATATTTGAGTAATTAGACCCCTGTCAGAGTTTTTTGTTATAAAGATTTTTCCCAATTTGTTGTTTCCCTTCTGATTTTGGTTGCATTGTTTTTGTTTGTACAAAAGCTTTTTAATTTAGTATAATCAATCATCCCATTCACATTCAGAGTTACAATTATCAGTTGTGTATTCATTGACATTTTGGTATACTCTTTTAGTTCTACCCCTTCTTCTTAGGCTATTTCCTTTTAAACCAATGATTTGTTTTAAACCAGTAACCCCTGTCCCTTCCCTTGATTTACTAACCTTTCTACCCCCTCCCTTGCTATTCCCCCATTTTTATTTTTAAGGCCTAATGAATTCCCTCTCCCTTCTCCTCCCCTCCCTTTTTTGACCTCCCCACTCCTCTGCTCCCCTTGGTTTATCACTTCTGACTTTCTCAGTAGGGTTGAATAGAGTTCTATATCTCAATGGATATAGCTATTCTTCCTTCTCAGGGTTAATTCCACTGAAGGTAAGGTTTAAATATAACCTTTTAATGCTCTCTTCCTCTCCTTCTTATAATAGTATTCATCCCCTCCCCTTCCCATGCACTCTTTGTGTGTACTAGAATATCCTATTTTTCTTATTCATTTAATTTTCTCTTGGTGTCCTCTGCTATTCACACCCCTCTTTCCCACCCACCCCCTTATCATCTTAGACCATTTAGTACTCCAACCTCTCCCTGTAAATAATTCTTCTAATTACTCTAATAGTGGATACTATAATAGTGAATAGAGTTCACTATAGAGAATTACACATAACATTTCTCCATATAGGAATACAAATAATTAGATCTTATTGAAGCCCTTAAAGAGGCAGATTTAAAAATGAGAGTTTTCTTTCTTTCCCCTCTATTTCTTATTTATATTTTCATGTTTCTCTTTGTTTTTGTGTTTGGATATTGAACTTTCCATTTAGTCCTGCTCTTTTCTGTGCAAATACTTGGAAATCTTCTATCTTCTTGAATACTCAAACTTTCCCCTGGAAGTATATAATCAGTTCTGATTGGTAGGTTTCCTTGGTTGTAGACCCAGTTCTCTTGCCTTTCTGAATATCATATTCCAAGCCTTGCGGTCTTTTAGTGTGGAGGCTGCCAGATCCTGTGTGATCCTGATTGGTGATCCTTGATATCTGAATTGTCTCTTTCTGGATTCTTGTAATATTTTTTCTTTTACTTAGAAGCTCTTGAATTTGGCTATTATATTCCTGGGGGTTGTCTTTTCAGGGTTTAGTGTAGAGGGTGATCTATGGATCCTTTCAATGTCTATATTGCCCTCTTGTTGTAGAACTTCAGGGCAATTTTGCTGAATAATTTCCTTTAGTATGGAGTCCAAATTTCTATTAATTTCTGCTTTTTCAGGAAGACCAATGATTCTTAAATTATCTCTTCTAGACCTGTTTTCTTGATGTGTCAGTTTCTCACTAAGATATTTCATGTTTCCTTCTATTTTATCAGTCTTTCGAATTTGCTTTTTTTTTGGTCTTGTTGTCTTGAGAGATCATTGGCTTCTGACTTGTCCCATTCTTGTCTTTAGAGACTGGTTTTCTGCTATATTCTTTTGATTTTCCTTTTCAATTTGGTCTATCCTGTTTTCCAGCTGTTTGA
Organism: Gracilinanus agilis; assembly: GCF_016433145.1. Classification (NCBI taxonomy): domain Eukaryota; kingdom Metazoa; phylum Chordata; class Mammalia; order Didelphimorphia; family Didelphidae; genus Gracilinanus; species Gracilinanus agilis. The sequence continues at coordinate 623,087,466 of NC_058132.1, read as the reverse complement.
TTTTGGTCTCCAATTTGCTTATTAATTCTTTTGATTTGGGGGCATCTTTTTCTAATTGCCCAATTCTAGCCTTTAGAGGCTGTTTTTTTTGGCTATAGTTTTCCTTTTGAATCTGGTCTGTTTGGTTCTTCAAGGCTTCCAGCTGGTCATTTCTGGTCTTCAATTTGCTGATCAATTCATTTGCTTTCTGAGCCTCACTGTCTAATTGTGAAATTCTGCCATTTAAACTGTTATTTTCTTGCAGATCTCTACCATCTTTCTCATAATCTCAGATTTGAACTCTTCAAGAGCTTGTGACCAGTTTTCATTTTGGGGGAAAGGTTTGGATATGATTACTTACTTGTTTGTTCTCCTCTGCTGTTTGCTCTGTTGTCTGGATTTTTTCCGTGTAAAAGTTGTCGAATGTTAAAGATTTCTTCTTGATCTTTCTCTTTTGGGAGTTCTTGTCTCTGGCTTGCCATTGTTAGCCCAGCTCCCTCTCAGCTTTATCCTCACGCCCAGGGTCTGTCTGCACTCTTTGGGCTCCTGAGGTCTCAGGTCTAGTTGTTCTCAGGGTCAAGCCTCCTGGTGGTCCTCTTGCTTGTTCCTCTGACTGAAGCTCCTTTAACAGTCTCAGGGTGCTGCTTCCACAGTGTTGTACCCCTCTGCACTGGGTCCCCACTCAAGGTCCATGCCTGCACTCAGGATCCACTTCTGCAGCTGTGACCGAGTCTGCACTCAGGTTCTATGTTCAAAGTCCATGTGTTCTTTAGCCTCTTGGGGTCTTAAGTCTTGCTGCTCTCAGGAACGGGCCCTGGTAGTCCTATGTAGCTGTTGAGGACTTAATGGATGTCCCAAACTTGCTCTAGTTCTTGTGCCCTGGCTTTGGCCCTGTAGGTGGGGGCAGGGGGGAAGGGGGTTGCTGAGCTCACATTTTAGTAGAGCTATTTCACCCCCTTATATCATGGAAATACCTCAATCCCACATATCTTCAATGTTGTGCACTGTTGTGGGGTCCCTTTGTTTATCTGGATTTTTTTTATGTCCCCTTGAGGAGTCCTTTATGTGTGGGTTAGGAGAGGTTAAGCAGCTGCTTTTTACTCTGCTGCCATCTTAACCCAGAAGCCAAAGCTTAAAATTTTTGATAAGCTATATATACATACACAGATATACAGATATATGTATATATACACACATATATGTATTTACATGTGTATATATATATATGTGTGTGTGTGTGTGTGTGTGTGTGTGTGTGTGTGTGTGTGAATTTACCAAAAATTTTAAGCTCTGAGAATGTAAAACTGCATTAAGACTTTTAGAAAGCCCTGTACTTGGCCTAATGTATCTCTTTTTCCTGTCTTTGTTGTCTTTAATGTATTTCAAATTCCTTACCTAGGACTACAGTGTTAGATTTCAAGTGTGGCAACTCTATTGTCCATAAAAAAATTTAGATATATACAAATCTTTGTATATTTTTCCATTTTATTTCTGCTTGTTATACAATTTACATTTTTATTCTCAACCACAGCTTGATTTTGCTTTTTTGCTCTTTTAAAAATATTTATTTTCATAGTTTTATCCCTCATATTTCTCCAGTTTTATGAGTTAATGCTATTTTGATTTTCTATCTTCCTTCCCCAAAAGATGTTTTCATCCATTTACATAATTTCTATGACATGACTTAGCACTCATAGGAATCACATAACTATAGGGCCAAAAGGGACTTTAGAGATAATTTATTCCAACTATTTAATTTTATATGTGAGTAGATGGAGTCCCAAAGAGGTAAAATGTTTTGTCTAAGATCAACAAGGTCATAAATAACAGAACTGTCTTGCTGGTGGCTTACCAACATGTTCACCATCTTGTTCATGGCATGGAAACATTGTATGCCTAAGTACTTTGAAAATGAGGTCAAAAACTCAGAGGATACTACGTCTAATCTCTTATGACTGACTTGGCATACTGCATTGACTTTTCAACAGAAATGGCATCCTAAAATCTTAATGAAGAGGAAAAGAAAAAACAATTCAATGAACACAAATCTATGAAGAGACAACACTGTTGAAATTTTCTTTCCAGATTATTTACCTAGAGAGAAAAAATAATGGGAATTGGAAATTCATTCAGGAATTTCATGGCATAATGGATTCAGTTGCCTTCTTCCAGAATCCCCCAAGTCCTACTTGCAAGATATATCTTAGAGTTCATCTAATCCAACCCCAACTCTGGTACTGAACTAACTGAGTGACCATGGTCTAGTTTTTGAGCCATTCTTTCCATATCTATAAAATGTGGTGGTTTGACTAGTTATTCTTATGGTCTTTTCCCATTCTAAATCTGTGATCTTTCAAAGTACCAAAGAAATCATCTCTATAGAATATTCCACCATATGGTCATCAACATCACTTCAACATATTACTGAATAGAAGTTCTTGATCTTGATTTTATCTGAAATGTGACCTTTTGCCTGATGTGCTTCCTATTTCTTGCCCATACTTCACTTAAAAAAAGAGAAAATTACCAATTCATTTTTGATATTCTACTATATGTAAATGATACTTCCTCTTATAAAATATCATCTCTTTTAGGACATGGACTATTTCCTTTTTCATTTTTGTATCCCCTGTGTCTCACATAGCTCCTGACTCTCAGGAAGTACTTAATAAATATTTACTTATTTGTTAATTGATTGAACTAGTGAACAGGAAAGTAAGTCCATTCATTGTGACCAAGTATCAATTCTCTCTATGAGATATGGGGACCTTTTGGCTAAATTCAAAAGCAGAATATGATATTTTATTTGTAACTAGTATATTCTCCCTAAAACTTATTTAAACCCAGATGAATCACTTAATTTTTATTTGCCTCAAATAAATCCTATAACTTATCTAGTTTTTCATGCAGGAGTTGTAATCCCTGTCAGTAGAGACCAATCATTCCCACACCAGGAATTTTTCATTTAGATGAAATCGCATATCCTTTAAATATCCCCACATAAAAGCATATTTTCACAAATATTAGCACCTGGATGTCAGTTCAAATGGGCCTCTTCTAAGCATGCTTTCTTTACATTTGGTAACTTGTCTCTATGATCTTTGAGGAGTTATTAAGCTACAGATAATCTTCCTGACTTATTATACAATTGGAAAGAGAAAGTTTTTTAGCATTTGGAATTAAATGCATGATTGCACCATTGATTTCAGTGGTGTGTTCAATAATACCATAAATGTCATTGTTGGCATATTTTATTTGTTAAGCCTCTCATTCTTGAAGCAATTTGGACAGGATTTTTATTATATATTATCATGTATTTTCTATCAAGCTAAATTCCATTAAAACCAGAATGACACATATGCCCATTGGTCTCAAAGATATTTTTACATAGTAAATTGTAGTGTGTCAGATACTGCTTAGTAAGGCTAATATGGTTCTTAGATGAGATTGAAAAGAAAATAAAAATAGCAATGCCAGAATGGCAAGAAAAAAGAAAATCCAGCTTGGTAAAAAAAAAAAAAAAATTTGCATTTGGCACAGAGCTAAGACCACTGGCGTCAGTATGGGATGGTTGAAAGACATTACATATTACTGACCATAATTACTAATGGATAGATCTAATTCAACCTTAGAGAAAGGTTCAAAAATTTTTCATCAGCCAGGGAAAAAGATGACCAGAGTTACTAAAAAATTTCCTGCGGCTCTTCTTTAAACTTGTGATTGTCATGCTGCCAATGAGCTTATGAAATGACTGTGTCAGGGGTAATATTTCCCTTTTTCAAAAAAAAAACTCAATTCTTGCTTGCTCCAAGTCTGATTTATTTTTACCAAATCTGGCTTAATATTTCCTATACCCTGGGCCTCATCTATTTTATGACTAATACATGCCATCAAATATCTTTTCTATAACTTCCAGTTGTCCTTAACAGCCTTGTCACAGATATAATCAGTATGTGGGAACATACAAACTCTAGATACTGTAAAAGAAAGCACTCTGATAATAGTTAAATAACAAAAAGGTTGCAGCACTTGTCCCAATAAACCGACATCAAATTGGTGCTTAAAATGTGATTGTTGACTGATTGAATTTAAGCCTCTCCTTTCCTTCTGCCCAGCTCCCAAGTCTTTCCATTTTCTAGAATCTTGTGTATCTTTACCTAGAAATGTCTGTGGTCACCGATCCCTAGCATCTCTCTACTAGTGACAGCCAAAAGAAAAGATTCTGAGGGTGGAGAAACAACATGTCATTGTCAAATTACTCAAAGAGAAAAGAAATAGAAATATATCGAATAGGGCAGTTAGGTGATTAAGAGGACAGAGAGCCAGGCCTGGAGATGGGATGTCCTGGGTTCAGATCTGGCCTCAGAAACTTCCTGACAGTATGACCCTGGCAAGTTACTTCACTCTAACTGCTTTTAGCACTTAGTGCTTAGTGTTGATTCTGAGACACAAAGTAAGGGTTTGAAAGAAAGCTATATTGTAAATATATGATAGAAAGAGTATCAGATGAGTAGAAAGGCCATTCACTTTAGAAGCTCATATTTGCTACTATTGTAATAAGGAACTTCTGGGACAAGATGGAGGATATCTTGAGTGACAGGAACGTAGGTTGAAGACTTTGGAATGTTCCCCTAGGGTGGCATGAGCCAGGGCCAAAAAACAGTTGGAACCATCCCTGTAAATACCCTGGGACAATAGGACACTGGGCCTCATTTTTTAGAATCTTGGGAGAAGGGTGGATTGGAGGGAGGGTAGGCCCTAGACCTGTAATAGAGCATCCATATCTGAGTGCCATAGGAAATCAATTACCTGCTATTAATAGAGCTGAGAGAGACAATACCACAGCCAACAAGAAGAACATCATTAGCCTTCCTTATCCTTTGGTTAATGCTGTAGACAGGTCATGCCAGGGACTGAGAGAGGGAGAAGAAAGCTCTAGCCTGTTCTTAAATCTATCATCCATTTAATTTCGATTACCTTTATTTATTTAGATTTAGCTTAGCATTCCCCAAAACCTTTATACCTTGTTCCTAACACTTATAGATAAGCAGATAAATCCTGTTGCATTTCTATCAAAGAAGATTGGTCTTCCTTTCCTAATTAGTGAATCATCTATAGCTGATTAGAGAAGGGATTTATAAACTGCAGTCAGAATCGCGTTTATCCAGTGAGCATTTCTTTTTTTTTCAGACATTTATTAATATTCGTTTTTAATCTGTTTACATACTTTATGCCCCTACTTTCCCCTTCACCCCCTCGCTCTCCCCCCACCCATGGCCAACGCACATTTCCACTGGTTGTAACAAGTGTCCTTGTTCAGGGTCTATTTCCCATTCATGTCCGCCTCAGTCCATGCATTCAAGCAATTGTTTATCTTATATGTTTCCTCTCCTGCAGTCCTTCCTCTGAATGTGGGTAGCATCTTTACCATAAATCGCTCAGAGCTGTCTTGTGTCATTGCATTGCTGCTGGTACAGGAGCCCATTACATTCAATTGTACCACAGTATATCAGTTTCTGTGTACAGTGTTCTTCTGGCTCTGCTCCTTTCGCTCTGCATCTGTTCCCGGAGGTCTCTCCAGTTCGCCTGGAACTTCTCCAGTTTATTATTCCTTTTAGCACAATAGTATTCCATCACCC